>NC_068366.1:32251610-32351610 GCF_020536995.1 Dreissena polymorpha | reverse complement strand
CGTCGAGAGAATGTCGAGAGAATGTCGAGTGTCGCGCTCGAAGGTCGACACACGACATTCAAGCGACATTCAAGCGACATTCAAGCGACATTCTCTCGACGCTCAATACGACGCGCGACATTTCAGTCGACAGTCACGATTTTCTGCGATATTTTTTTTCTAAAACCCAGCGCGATATGCGACACTGAAATATTGATTGTCGCATGATTGTCGCGCGTCGAGAGAGCGTTGAGAGAATGTCGCTTGAATGTCGTGTGTCGACCTCGAAGGTCGACACGCGACACTCAACTTGGTCCTATCCGGATTCCGTATTTAAACGCATACAGTAAAGATTAGAGGCATGTAATGCACATTGTTTTCTTTCACTAAACTGCACACTCATACAAAGACATCTGGTACTGAAAAGAACGCTTTAGTAATAGCTCTATAAAATACATCGCCAACAAGTCATCCACATAAAATAGTTTTCTTCTTCAATGCTTTGAGCTTGTATGAGTAAATACTTTGATTATTAAAATTATTGCATGAGATAAACTAAATGCTTTACCCGTTCGGCTGACATGGTTTCTCGGTCCTCGAAGAAAACCATTCTTGTTGTTTGCAGAACCTATTTATCAATCTTACGATCATCAAAATCTGAATTACTGCTACAAATATAAACCATATAGCAGTCATTGCTGTTCTGGATTTATTAAAATTCAATATTCTCATTAAATACTTTTATTTAACTGCGCTTAAGATCTTCAACAATTCAGTTTTTCCCGTATCAATATATAGTAATTCTGCGTTAAATGATTCCAACAAGCTACCCGTATCCGTTAACTTCATCTTCATAACACCGCGTTTTCTACTTATATAGCAAGATCTTTGGAATCCCAATTTACTACTGCATTATTCAGTTTACGGACGAAAATGTGTTGTCTATGAAACATATAAGTGTGTCGCAAAATTAATGAAACCCGGATTTAACGATCGAGCTTAACGCTGTACAGATAGGTTATCACATAGGTAATTGAAATTTAAACAAACGTCCTTTTTGTTACAACAATTAATCGTTATAATTATATAGGCATGTTTAACTTGCGTATGCTACATTGCGTTGATATTAAGACGAATCGGCGGGACGTGATTTATGTGAACTAGATTATTTAAAATATGAAAAAAAAATAGTGGAAAAGTATGAGTAGTGTTCTAAACCAAATTTTTAACCCGTGTAGTTCGTTGAGGGCTTGTTCGTGTTACTATAGATTTGATAGACTAAAGATCACGAAATCCACATGCGAGTTTACTGAAGAAGATAAAACATTTTACGCCAGCTTAGCACCACTCCATGCATTTGCACTGAAAGTTAAAAATTTGCATTACACATGTCCAATCGGTCCTAATTTACAGACCCAAATTCAAAATGCTATGCCAGCTTAACAAAATTCCAAAGATTTAAACTCTGAAGTGAATCGCTCGCATTTCGAATCACTTCTTCTTTGCATATCCAACCTCAACTATTACGCCGGCATAACACAATTCATAACATTTCAACTGAAAGTTAATCGCTCACAAAATTCTAAATATATCTTATTTACAGCAGCCAATCGCAAAATATTGTGCCGGATTGACCAAATTCCAAAATGTTCAACTTAAAGTGAATTTCTCGCATTTCGAATCCTTTCTAATATAATTTTACGCCGGCATAACATAATTCACAACAGTTCAACGGAAAAATGAATCGCTCACGAACTTTCTATTATTTCTTATTTACAGCAGAGAATCGCAAAATGTTATACCAGATTAACAATAATAACAACTACTTCAACTGAGAGTGAATCACAATACAAATTTCAAATAATTCACAATTTCCAGACCCAAATTCAAAGTAGTACGCCAGCATTACAAAATGCATAATAGTTCAACAGAAAGTGAATTGCTCGCATTTGAATTATCTCTTATTTACAGAATCAAACTCAAATGTTACGCCGGCATACAAAATTTATAATATTTTTACGGAAAGTGTACCGCTCACAAATTTTCTATATTTTGCTATCTACAGCAGCCAATCGCGAAATGTAACACCAGCTTTACAAATATAACAAACATTTTAAAGTGAAAGTTAATCACTTGCATTAAAAGTTTCCAATCATTCTTAAGTAACAGACTGCCCAAAATCAAAGTGTTCCGCCCGCGTAACAAAATTCCAAATACTTGAACTCAAAGGAATCGATTGCATTTCGAATCATTTCTTATTTACAGACCAGAACTCAAAATGTTACGCCGGCATAACAATTCAAACATTTTCACAGTCAATTAATCACTCGCATTTCGAATCATTTCTTATTTACAGACCGGCATAACAAAATTCATAACATTTTAACGGAAAGTAAATCGCTCACAACTTTTCTATATTTTCTTATTTACAGCAGCTAATCGCAAAATGTAACGACCGCTTAACAAACATGCAAGTGAATCACTTGCATTAAACGTTTTCAATAATTCTTAATTTACAGACACAAAATCAAAATAATCCGCCAGCTTAACAAAATGCCGAACACTTAAACTCAAAGGTTAATCGCTCTCGCATTGCAAATAATGCCTAATTTACAGACCCAAAATAAAAATGTTCCGCCAGCGTAACAAAATTCCGAACACTTTAACTCAAAGGTGAACCGCACACATTTCGAATCATTTCTTATTTACAGATGAAAACAGAAAATGTTACGCCGGCATAACAAAATTCATGTCAACAGGAAGTGAATTGCTCACAATTTGAGGACAACTTATAAATGGTTTATTAATGCTTTAAATCCATTTTTTGAAAACAGTATACTATTCAATTTTTCATTCTTTGTTCATGTAAAAAGAAGAAAAACGCAGACGCAAAGAAATCATTAAAACGCCGTGAAAAAAAGCAAGGAAAACATAACTCAAATACATTTGAGCAAATAAATTTTTGTTTTTGTTTATTCGCTTCATGTTTAGAGGTTATGTACAAAATCTATACCTCTTCTTGATAACGAATTTACCGCGAATGTATTATGGTTGTTAATACCGCCTGTTTATCGGTTGGTTATATATATCGGATTCGCTTAACTATCGTCATTTAATTTACTGTCCACACAGCGTTACTCAATTAACCTAATGCCTCTCAAACAACATGACCCGAGTCGTTTCGAGTTGTAGTAAACAAAGACTACATCATGACTAGCGACTTCGTGCGGATAAGTTCTCGTCTGCTTTTACAACTGACTGCAGTAGCATTTCGTTTATTTAAAAGCTATGTAGAATATCGTGATAACATAGACAGCCTTACGCTGATTCAGACGCTCTCGAGTCAGTGTCCTGTGTATGTCGCGGTTTACCGAAGCGAAATATGTTTTAAAGTCCCGATAAGCCAACTCGGAGAAGCATTGGCCATGATATCGGGAGGTCTCCGTTTCGTGAACCGAACTCGCTGCACACTTTTCACTTCTCTGGTGCCCAGCTTGGAGCCGTGTCAATTGTATAGTTCTCCACAAAATAACCATTGGTTTCGTCGGGATCAGTTATACACTGTTCATTGTGACACTCGAAGTTAATGTTTTGGAAAAGGGGGACTCGGTGGTGCCAGATTGGTGATAAGCCGTTTAAATGGCCCGGTAAGCTCAATAGGTAGAGCACTCTCCATTATGAAAGGCGGTCACGGGTTCGAGTACCAGAGTGGCTGCACACTATTCACCTGTCAGCGGCAGGCAGAACCAGCACTTGGCAACTTTGGGGGATCAAAGAGGATCGAGCGCGTTTCCTCCCGTTCCCAAGGCTGACAGCATATCTACTACGCCAAATAGACCTTAGTTGCATTCCGTTTAAATATATGTACATCTTTTTCATAAAAATCATTATAACTCAAGTAATAATATCGACCATTTTATGCTGCAATTCATATAAACAAGAAAAACAAAACAATGTTCATTCGATGCGTAATTACTTTAATAGAGAATATAGTTTATTAAAAGTTTTAAAATATAAGAGATCTACGCATATTCGATAATTTCGAGCGAATAGAAAATCTCAAGTACGAAACATGGATAGAAATCAGTAAAACACCGAATAAACAAAGATACAGTGTCAATAATGAAATCACAATTCAGTGTTATATTGTGTAGTAATACACACATTCGCTCCTTTATACCAAATCAAACGCTATGTTTTTTCTACTCCTCTTGACTGTCATCTATCCGCTCAACAGTGTTACTTAAACGGATAAGATTCACAAAACAGCCGCAACCAGTGAAATGTTGAGACGAAGACACGTTGTTGGTTCTATGCACACGATGATGAACAGTGGCATTCGCTAAATGTCCGTGTTGCACGACAGAGCTGAAAAACGTATACAGTAAAGATTAGAGGCATTATTTAATGCTTTCAGGTGGTTTATAGAGAAATATCAATGAATTAAAACTGATATTTTACTGTTTCAAACAGTGAAAAATAACATTGAAAATTATCGATATGTTTTCACTGTTTTACTGTGAAATGTCGTCATTTTTTACGAAACGACGAAATTCCAGCGAAATTCTGCAGTTAAACTTATAACAATCGTGATAATATTATTTTCTATGATCACTCGTGAATTAAAATCGAATTTCACTGATGCAACAAATATCCTCTTTGTAACGCACATTGTTCCCTTTCACTAAACTGCATATACATACAAAGACATCCCATACTGAAAGAAACTTTTGTAGTAATAGCTCTATAAAATAAATCGCAAACAAGACATGCACATAAATAGTTCTTCTTAACTGCTATGAGCTTGTATCAGTAAATACTTGGATGATTGCGATAAGTACATAAAATAAAGTATATGCTATACCCGTTCGGCTTACTTGAGTTCTCGGTCTTCGAAGAAAACCATTCTTGTTGTTCGCAGCACTCATTTATCAATCTTACGATCATCAAAATCAGAATTACTGCTACCAATATAAACAGTATAGCAGACATTGTAGTTCTGTATTTATTTAAATTAAAATTCAATATTATAATTTAATACTTTTATTTAACTGCGTTTAAGATCTTCAACAATCCAGTATTTTCCGTTCAATCTATAGTAATTTTGCGCAAAATATTTCCAACAAGCCACCCGTATCCGTTAGCTTCATCTTCATAACCTCTTCTACTTATATAGCAAGATCTTTAATGACATTTTTAAAACATGATACATTTTGGAATCCCAATAAAGCGCAAAAGGCTCATGTAGCTTTTAAAGGGGCCTTTTCACAGATTTTTGCATTTTTTTAACTTATTCATTAAATGCTTTATATCGATAAATGTGAACATTGGATCGTAAAAGCTCCAGTAAAAAATCAAGAATAAAATTGAAAAAAGGAAAAGAACATTGCCCGGACCAGGTTTCGAACCAATGACCCCTGGAGTCCTGCCAGAGTCCTGAAGTAAAAACGCTTTAGCCTACTGAGCTATTCCGCCGATTACACATACTTGATATATTTTATACCGAATATAAGCAATCTTCGTAGTTTCACAAAATTTAACGACAAAAACAGAACTCTCCAAATTATTCAATCGTTTCGCGTTGCAACGCTTTATAATTTTTAGGTTTTAAAATCGTCAAAAGATGCATATAATGGCTATATTAGACCATGGTAAATGTTCAGTATTACTGTATCCTCACAAATATCATAACTAAAACGAAAATTTGCGAATCTGAAACAACTTTTTTCAATTTTGTCAATTTACCAAAGCGTGAAAAGATCCCTTTAAAATCAAAGTGTCGGGGAAATCCCGGGTTTTGTAAACCTTCGACCTAAACGCGAATCAGAGACGTAGATAACGAGTGTTCAAATAAACTTCAGTGGAATTCGTTCGGAAGGTTTTTGGGCCAGAAAGGATTGTCCTAAATCAAATAAAAAAATATATAAAGGGTATGAGACAATTGTCGTGTGTTCTAAATCAAATGTTGAACCCGTGTAGTTCGTTTAGGATTTGTTCGTGTAACTATGTACTTGTAACTTCTAAAAAAGGATCACGAAATCGACATGCTTGTTTACTGAAGAAGACAAGTTTTACGCCAGCTTAACACAATTCCAAATATTTCCACTGAAAGTTTATCATTTTCATTATAAATGTCCAACCATTCCTAATGTACAGACCCAAACTCAAAATGTTATGCCAGCTTAAAAAAAAATAGCCAGATTTAAACTCTGTAGTGAATCGCTCGCATTCCCAATCATTTCTTGTTTACAGACCCGGACGTAATGTTACGCCGGCATAACAAAATTTGTAACATTTCTTCAGAAAATGATCTCTCACAAGTGTGTTATCATTTCTTATTTACAGAAGTCAATCACAAAATGGTATGTCAGCTTAACAAAATTCCTAGATTTAAAACTGAAAAGTGAGTTTCTCGCATATTGGAGTAATTTCTTATTGACAGACGCAAACTTAAAAGTTACGCCGGCACGACACAATTTATAATATTTCAACAGAAACTGAATCGCTCACTAATTTTCAATCATTTGTAATTTATAGAAGCCATTCGCAAAATGTTATGCCAGCTTAACAAAGATCCAAGCATTACAACTCAAAAGCGAACCGCTCGCATTTCAAATCATTTCTTATTATTTACAAACCCACACTCAAGTGTTACGCCGGCACAACAAAATTCACATTTTATCCGAAAGTGAATCGCTTCACAAATTTTCTATAACTTATTAGATACAGCAGCAAATCGCAAAATGTTAGACACGCTTAAAGTCACACACCTCGAAATAAAATACATGTTAATCAATACATATAGATGCAATTTGAAAGTGTGCAAAATTGTAAATAAATCTATAGCCTAGTTAGCAAGTAATTTAAAATTTTTAAACGGTACCGCTTTTAAAACCGAAAGCAGGATTTCTATACGTATACGTCCATTTCGACAAACGCGATTAATTTCAGGTTTTAAAGCGCAAAAAAAGACGGATTTCTACCTTGTAACCACCATATATATTCTAAATGGCACAGATTAAATTAAATATCTAGCCTTGTAAGCAAGTAATTTATTATTTTTCAAACGGTAACGCTTTTAAAACCGAAAGTACGATTTCTATACGCCCATTTCGTAAAACGCGATTATTTTTTAGTTTTAAAGCGTAAAGAAGACGGATTTCTATCTTGTGACCACCAGATATATTCTAATTGGTATAGATAAAATTAAATCTTTAGCCAAGTTAGCAAGTAATTTTTTATTTTACCGCTTTCAAAACCGAAAGTAGGAATTCTAGACGTATGCGTCCATTTCGCCAAACGCGATGATTTTTAAGTTTTAAAGAGCAAAAAATACGATTTCTACCTTGTTACCACCAGATATATTCTAATTGGCATACAGTAGATAAAATATGTTTCTTATTTATACATGTACTTAAATTTACTATGTCAAATAAGTTGTGTGGCTTTAACAAATTCCATAAACATTTTAACGGAAAATGAATTACCTGCATTAAAAATTTCCAACAATTTCTTTTTTACAGACCCGAACTTAACATGTTAACAGCATAACAAATTTCTAACACTTTAACTCATAAGTGAAACGCTGGCATTTCGAATCATTTATTGTTTACAGACCCAAACTCTAACAAAATTCATAACATTTAATCAGAGAGTGAATAGATTGCAGTTGAACGACAACTTATCAATGTTGAATTAATGACTTTAATCCTTTTTATCAAAACACTTTACTGTCTACGGTTTCATTCCTTGTTCATTTTTCTGCGTTTTTCAACGTTATCTTAAACGCAGACCATTAAGTTTATATAAAGGTCGGCGTTTTCTCGCATGCGACATGTAAATAGAAGTAAAACGCAGAAGCAAAGATCACACAGCGCATTGAAATAAGCAACGGGAAAATAAATCACATTAATTTTAGCAAATAATTTCATGTTTGTTTAATCGCCTTATTTTATGAACATGCGTAACAAATCTGAAACTCTTCGTGATGATAAATTTACCACGAAGATAGTATGATTTGTAAATACCGCCCTTCGAGAAGCGTTTTGATAGTCGATTATACATATCGGATACGCTCGCCTATAGTTATTTGCAGCGGTTTAAAGTCAGGTTATCTATTTCAGAGGCTAACCCCATATCAAATGGTATAATGGTAGTACGGTCCGCACAGCGTAACTTCGTAAACCTAAGGCCTCTTGAACAATATGCATGTTGATATCAGTATTGTACATGTATGGTTTGTCAAGATGTACAACTACTGTCAATATAAATAGAAAAAAATACCGCATATCTAATCTGCAGTCAACGTTAATCTACACAAATCCAAACTATCGCGGACACAAACCCACATACAAATTATAGCAAAATCATAATTATAGTCCTCATCAAAATGTCATGTTCGTCATAAAGATTAAAAATAATAACAACGACCTTAATATCGTCCTTTTCAACAAAAGATAATAAATAATTGCCAAATCATCTTGGCATTCCTTGTACTTTTTAGCATCAGCATTATGGTCGCCATCATTGATTTGCTTCCACAAACAAAGTTACATGTATTTTTCATCAGCACTATCAGCATCAACACACTCGCCATAATTATCATTAAAAACAAGAGGTTAAATTATTTTTATCAATTGATTTACATTTCTCTGTTCAAAAGTCCACTTTTCAATGCCATGCGATTTCCATTAACCCATTTATGCCTAGCGTCTAGAAAAAAGGCCTTGGCAAACAGTGTAGACCCAGATGAGATGCCGCATGATGCGGCGTCTCATCAGGGTCTGCGCTGTTTGCTTAAAGGAATTTCTGTAAAAAATATTCTAAATATAGAAACAAATATACTAGACATCCCTAATTTTGGAAATAAGTTGATCCAATTAAGAAGGATGGGAGAGTCTACTAGGCTTAAATGGGTTAAATACTATACTAATATTGTCTTCTTACAATCGCGGTATGGATTCCTTTTCGAAATCCTGCTATCACAAATCTTAACTTTGCCAACTATAAAATATCAAGCCTCACCATTTATTACACTGTTACAGGAAAACCAACACTGACTTCACGCATAAAGTCAAGTAAAGCTTACCACAGTGTTTTGAGAATAGTTAAAATATGAGATATTGCATGTATGTTTAGGAAAAAGCAATAGTTAAGAATGCTTGGGACGTGCTCTGTGAAAAGGGGGTTTAATGCATGTGCGTAAAGTCGCGTCCTAGATTAGCCTGTGCAGTCCGCACAGGCTAATCAGGGACGACACTTTCCGTCTAAACTGGATTTTTGCTAAGAAGGGACTTTCTTTAGATGGAACTTCATACAAGCGAAAAGTGTCGTCCCTGATTAGCCTGTGTGAACTCCACAGAATAATCTGGGACGACACTTAGCGCACATGCATTAAACCCCCTTTTCACAGATCACGACCCACTTAAATCCGCACTTTGACAGTGATTCGAACATACACGGATGATAAACAATACCTACATGCTTATTTGATGGTTCAAGCTTCACATGCCGTTTAGCTCTCATTTCACGCTGTGACAGTGATACGAATATACACTGATGATAAACCAGACCTGCATGCTTATTTGATAGTTAAGTCAGTTACTATTTATAGAGTATATCAAGTATTTAAAACGCTTTTCGTTAGAAGAGAAAAACGCAATTGAAAATCGAATATAATTATGTATTATTAAATAACTATTTACATTGAAATAAATTCGATTTCAACGATATAAAGTGAAATCGAATATATACAGTTATGTCAAATGCTTATATAACAGCAATTCAATTTATTTAATGAATAAAATCATTAAAAAAAACATGTCAACAATATTTCCTTTTTAAATTGGACAACCCACAATACACGCTTCAAACAAGTAAATATATTAATTATTCACTTAACATGATTCTCTATAACTCTAAATTGTCTGGCAATGCATTAGCTCATTGCGCCGAGAAACAATAGGATTATCCCACAAAATCATGTCCATGTGGTTTCCTCGCCGCAACGGTTTAACAAACTACCGTCCAAACACTCGATTTATGGTGTAAGATTTTGACAAATATCTTTATTCAACTGTTAATCACCCTCCTCTTTGTTCTTTAAAAAGAAAGAGGAGCAGACGTCGTTCGAACAAAACAAGACAACAGATGTCCAAGCATACGGTCCAAATGTCCACAGTCACAAATAGTTCTTATTAATTTCTTTGATAATTTTGTTCACTTTGTATGTACTAGTATATCCCGAATGGGTCATACAGCATGGCGTTGTGATGGTGAAGCTATACTCCACAACGTAATGGGGATAGCTCTAGTGATGCGAGAAAAAAGAGTGTTACCGTTATAGCTTCTGTGCATTTTTATTGCGTTTTTTTTCGGCATAGCTGATAAACGTCACTTTTGACCTTAGGTGACCTTTAGGTTACATTCATAAAAATGCCCGCGGCTACCCACGAATGAATACACTTCATTTAGTCCATTGGCTGATTTGAGAATACTACCAGAACATTGGAAACATGGCCGCGTCTTTCTAACACTGTTTTACTGCGTGTTCAGCATGAAACAATTTTATCTCTTATGAAAAGGCATGGTAGATAGAACAGTTTTACACAATACAATCTGTGCGTAGATTCTACACTTTCGTCAGTTCGCGGTTAGTGTGTGTGAATGTCAGAGTTTATATACAGGTCATCGCTGGTTCTTCACGAATACATTATGTTCTGACCGGAGTTCGCGGCCAGTAAAATAACCGTTATATAATAAAGACGCTATAGCGTGAACTATGTGAACTGCAATTTTCTTTAGACCAGAAAGATGTTAAATAAAGATATCCAGCGATATAATTATGGTATTACAATAATAGATTCTTAATGTGTTTTCAACAATACCATGATAAATATTATTTTTAATTAATTCAACAAGAATTATTCCACCATATTGACTAATGTATTAAGCATGAGCGCGATGATTCTCGATACTGTTAACACTTGAATCAAATAGCAATGCCCGACAAACCACTAAAACTGGTTTGTTCGAAGAACGCGCGTATAAATATTTAAAATATGTACGGATACTTCGCGTGTGGCCGGTTGACTCATATGTTTTAATTTCACTTCCAGTATTCTTTTGGTTTTCTGTTTTGTATCTATAGGTTTATGACCAGCAATATGTTATAATTAAAAATAAGCCGCAAAAACTCCGCGTAGCATCCCGTACTGCGTGTGATGCAGCTAAGAACTGCATAGAAAGACATTCGCTATTATTGATCTCATTCATTGAACTCTTTACCTTTCATAAACTCCAACCACAATCAACGCCGTATATCTTTTTTAAAGATATTTCTTGTTAGCTTTTCTCTGCTTTCAGAGTGTTACAAAGTTTACACAACAACACTTTCTTGGACTTAAATGTGGTCGATTCCGTTCATACTTTGTGCGATGTAATTGCTGTCCAATGTCGACACTCGATCCACGTCATCGGGATTTTTTGGAGAATTACTGGACAGAGTCTCCCCATTTATTTGCATCATTTCATCTTCCAACACGTTCATTTCCACCTGATGGTATCTATTTGATTTAAAACAATAGCATTGTGCTATAACTGTCCTGAAATCATATTTTAATCAAGGCTTACATATTGATATATAAACTACTTTTTCTTTTGTAATAATTGTTTTATACATTAATGTTAATTTTTTTATGTAACCGAGTCAGAGTATTTTTTTTCTTTAATACACCATAATGTCATGGTAAATTGCAAGTATATACACGAAGAACATTAACTCCAATATTGCATATTTTTTTATCTTTAATTCAGCCCTTAACTCGTGCTACACAAGCAAAAATATTCAAATGATAATTGACAAATTAAAAAAAATATAGACGTACCTCCGTTTTATATGTTTTGCAGCGTTGCGTCTTGTAGACCTTTGGCATCGCATGAAGACAAGTATCAGTAAGCCCAAGAAAATAATCAGCCCAATCACTCCTAGAGTCAACACCACAACAATTGTCTGTCCCATCGTCTCTTTCCTAGCGCAATCTACTATTTATAATTCAACGTCAATGTGCACAAATATTCGTTTAATGTTTAATAGATGGCTTTGACTTGATTATATGTTTTAATACAACTAAACATATTATTGCGCATAAAATCATGGCTCACAAACGAGGAAACTAATAACTTAAGGTGTACACTATCCAAACATAAATTGTATAAATATGTTCATTTAAACTAAAATAATTACACTGTGTGGTCTTTTAACATCGAAATGTTCCAAACTTTAACTAAAAATTAATTAACATTTTTCCATCACAACACATCGCTACTTCAGACGTCAGTGCGTGTTTCGTTTGCAATACCATGTTCATCTCGCACCTCCCTGCATACTTTCCACGACGAGATACATGATAAATGCAAAAGGCTTCGCTTTTCAACTCCTTAAAATGAAAGTATTTCAGCACTTACCATACGAATATGTTCTTTAAATCCTTAAACGTTTCTCAATGTAATAGTTTAACAATCTTATTAACATACAAAAAGTCTATATTTACTGTTTTTAATTCAATACAGAACATTAATATGGAATTACTTACTGAACAATTCATGTTAATAATAAAAAAATATGATTATCTTAAACTGGTAAAGGGATGAAACTCAAGTATATTAAATACATATGAAAGTACAATTCACCTACATACTCGCGCACGGTTAAAAATCTGAATACATGTACAACCAGATAAGTTTTATACCCGTCTTTTTTAACTGAGGCTCCGGACCTAACTCTAAACCTTCATTGTTTCTTGCAGATATAATAAGAACACGATTCAGTTAACAAAATAATAAGTAGATCGATCATCGTTTTTCTCCATGAATGTTGAACTTATAAACTTTGCAAACACCATGTATGCACAAAAAGTTTAATAACGTGTTTTAGCAGTATACCGGTAGTTGCATCTATGGAAATATAATCTAAACTATATTAATATCCACGTGCGATAATGTCCAAATATATACAAATTGTTTTTGCAACGGTTTATTCACTACAACTGTTATTCATTAAATCGTTTATTGATAAAAGTGTTAGCACAATATCCATATATAGTTAATATTTGAATTACTAAAGAATGCGTTGTTGTTTTAAATGAAAGCACCGTTTGAAATGTTCACGGCGCTGCAAAGAGCGTTATGTGCAGCTCGCTTCTGGTTGGGAACCCCATTTTGAGTATTTATAGCCCTTGCAATCACGATTTTGCCAATGGCCATATCAAATGATACGGTAGTAAAAGTTTCTAAATACCCACAATACAAACATATTTTGTGAACCAATGTGTGCGCTATGCAAGCTATGTCCGCTTTTCCAAAGTAAATTAAGACAAACAACTTCCGATGTGCAATTACATAACTGAAGCATTTTATTGTATGCACTGAGCCACTGAGTTTTTGATCAGATCCTACCAAACCCATACAAAACTGTTACATTAAAAAAATAAGCACACTATTGGTAAAGAATCTGGATTATAGCCAATACATTGCCTTCTACATACATGGACTCGCCCTGGTCATTCCGTAGCAAACAAAGACAACGTTATTAAATATGTTGGTAGTTATGGCATATCGTGTTGTGATTGTCTCAGCTATTTTAATCGCCGATTGTATGAGCCTGTTTAGGAATTGGTTGACATCATTTTCAAATGTTTTCACCTGAAATGGACACTTTGTCGCATCAACGGCATATTTACAACGAAATGTACAAGTACCATAGCCTGACAAAGGCAAACCTTCACGTTTGCGTATGACAACTTTTATCTAGTAGATAGTTTATTATACCCCATAGTGTAATACGCTTTAATCGATTGTCATCGGCGAATCCGGAAGGTATAGGAAGGTTCGTTACAACTTGAATTGAAGAATTCCTCTTCGCATGAGTAACGCAGAGGAATGACAACGCGGAGGAATCAGCATGCACATTAAAGAGGCCTTCACGTTTCGGTAAATTGACAAAATTGAAAAAAGTTGTTTCAGATTCGCACATTTTCGTTTTAGTTATGATATTTGTGAGGAATCGGTAATACTGAACAAGTACCATGCTCTAAAATAGCCATTATATGCATCTTTTGACGATTTAAAAACCTGAAAATTATAAAGCGCTGCAACGCGAAACGATTGAATAATTTGGAGAGTTCTGTTGTTGTCGTTATATTTTGTGAAACTACGAGGATTGCTTATATAAAGTATAAAATACGTCCCTCATTGTATGAGGACAGATGGCCGAGTGGTCTAATTGTTATAACTTTTACTCCAGGACTCCAGAGGTCAGTGGTTTGAGCCCTGCTAAGCGTTACTTTTTTATTTTTTTATTTTATTCTTATTTTTTTACTGGAGATCTTTAGATCAAATATTTACATTTATCAATATAAAGCATTTAATGACAAACTTCAAAACATTCCAAAATCTGTGAAAAAGGCCCCTTTAAACTGGTATGAAATGGACTAAATATTTTAAGGAATATGAACATCTGATTTATATCTTGTCAAAATATCAACGGATAGAATTTGAAATACTTTGAAACAAAATAAAGATGGAATATGATAAAAAAAATCAATCTATCCGAATGTGTGTGTTTAATAAATTTCTTCCAATTATTTTAAGATAATTATGTATTGTTAAAACGTGTCTTCCTACAATTAGTTTAAACCTATTTGCTTTGCTCGATTGCATCGAAAGCTTATAGAAACGCTATCGAGTCCGTTAACTGGGCCTATAACCATTACTTAGTTTCTTTGGGAAAGATCTAGAGTACGCTCCCCGAGTGGGGATCGAACCCTAACCCCGATCGCCAGGCGGACACCTTATCCATTACGCCACGGCGAACTTAAATTAAATCCTTCAATTAACAGGAGTTTGGTCAGGATTACAAGATCTCTTTATGTTATTGCTTTCATCGGAAGAACACCATTGAAAGAATATCACTGCTTCACCAGTCACTATATCAAGATGACATAATTTCTTTCCGATGTAAATTTATTTTTGTATTTAAGTATCCTTGATGAAAATACACCGAGTCTTTTGGTCGGTAAAGAATCAAGTTGCTGAATTATGAAACGAACTGTAAAAAAAATCTAACGTCACGTAAAACTGACTTGAATCAATTTACTTGAGGTGATGAATAATTGGAGAGCAAATACTTATATTTGTTTTAATTTATTTTGAAGACGCCCAGGACATGGATTTCTTACAATATGTCAATATATTTAATTGTGCTTATCGGGTAGTGACTGAGCTTAAATTAGTGGCCAAAATTGTTTGACTGGGTGCAAAGTTCAATGAATGAAAAAGTTTAATTTTTGCTAACGTATAGTGAGTATGTATTTTATGACATGTAGATATAAATAATTGTAATATGATTTGTTTCATATTCAAACATACCCACACTACGATAAAGAAGTTGGGTTGAGTTCAGTTTACAGTAGATTACAATAAATTAAATACAAGTACAGCCTGCTGATCAATCGTTTTATAAAATATTACGCGCACATAGTTATATGTAAATGTGAGGAACAAGCAGTATAATTGTATTATGTAATGTCACTATGCTATCCACTGAACTTCTTCGAATAGAGTTTCGTTCTCCCTGTAGTGGCCGTGCGTGGCTCACCAGATTAAACTTGTAAAACTAATGTTATTTTATTGATGCTGTTTATAAAATAAGTTATGTCGCACAAGACCTTGAGATTATTGACGTTTTGTTCTCAGATTCTCATTGATTTTATCACATTATTAATTTACTCATTATTTATCGGACGTCCATATAAGAGAAAACAATTTGCATTTCAGCCGCTTTAAAGGGACCGTCAACCGCGATTGACGAAAAAAGAAAAGTTCTAAAAAACCGTATTTTTTTTACAATTATTAGTTTATATTGATTAAAATATCACGATTTTTACATAACTTGAAAAAAGTTGTTAAGTTTTCATTTATTTAGTATATTCGGTAATAAATTTTACTGGGTGCAGGTACCAGGTAACTACCAGTGAACTATAAATAACGCAAGAAGATTGATCATCATCGTCACGTGGTAAACCCGGGAATGCAAATTGTGCATGCGTAGTGAATTGTATATATATCAAATATAAAATGATCAATCTACTTGCGTTATTTATAGTGTGAATATCGTTATGTCACCTATTTTCGCGATGTACTTTCGATTTCACACCGCGAAATTTTATTACCGAATATACTGAAAATATGAACTTTTTTCAAGTAAAAGTCGTGATATTTTTATCATTATAATCTAATAATTGTAAAAAATACGGTATTTTAGAACCTTTATTTTTTCGTCAATCGCGGTTGACGGTCCTTTTAAACCCAAAATGCAAAGTATTAATTGTTCCAATGCGTTGAGCCCAGATTTAATCAGTTTTTGCTTAAAATATTGCTGCCTGTATTGTTTGTAGTCATTTAGCCACTTGCCTTAAATAAAAAATAGCGTATGGCAAATGTGTCTGAAGTGTCATTATTCCATTATACTGTATACATTTTGTATTTACTCACATTGCGCAACTGCATTTTACAGTAAGGCATTATGAGCCGCGTCATGCAAAAATGTGTCTTATGGCATATGCTGTCAGCGTAGCTCCAAATCAGCTTGCGCTTTTGCAGTGTGGTAAAGAGCTTCACTATTAAGTCAGTCAAACTGTTACAAGGTCTTATTAGCGAACATGGAAGCTCCTGACCAGACTGTGTACGTGCGCAGGCTGGTCTGAAGCTACGCTGGCTGAAAATGGCATAAGATCCATTTTTGTATGACGTGGTTCATATTATAATGTACCAACCAAAACAAACGATCTTTAAAGAATTACATCAGGTGCATATAGTATGTACATTGAATGACCATTTGATGGTAAATCAGTTCATTTACATGCAAATAAGTTATTGGTTTTCTTTCCCTTGGGTTGTTTAAAGGTTTGTGTAGTGAGAGTTGTGTTTTTTATCATAGCAAAAGAACGAGATCTAAAATATTCGATCTAACGACTTAGCAATGCTTCGTGTAGATATTTAATAATCCAATGTATAACAAAACACAACAGAACAGAAAGTTTATTCAGATAACTTGAACAAATCCAGTTCATCGTTATATAAACCAAACTAACAATATATAAGCAATAAGTACATGCATAGTAATGCAAAAGTGACCAAAATAGAATACAAGTATATAAAACAAGGAATTCTAAAACGTGTCACGGAGTGCTTTAGGCTGAACAAATCCAATAAACATGCAGTTAACGATACTCAAAATGATTGTTCAAATCACTACATACAATATGAAAGCAAAAAGCATTAATACTTATGTTGTAAAATGTTACATGTAAAAAAATACATAACAAGAGGGCCTGAAAGGCCCAAAGTCGCTCACTTCATGAAGATCGGACTATAAATGTGGCCTCTAGAGTGTTAACAAGATTTTACTATAGCCTTATATAGCCATTTAGAGGAAAATGCCCCGCCGCTTGGCGGCCATGTTTTTCAAGCAAACGTAACAATTTTCGAACTCATTCAAGATATCATTAAGAAAAATCTTCTGACCAAATTTCATCAAGATTGGACAATAAAGGTGGCCTCTAGAGTGTTAACAAGATTTTACTATAGTCATATATAGCCATATAAGGAAAAATGCCCCGCCCCTTGGCAGCCATGTTTTTCATGCAAAGGTTACCATTTCTGAACTCATCCAAGATATCAGTGGGACAAATCTTCTGAGCAAGTTTCATGAAGATCGGAAAATAAATGTGGCCTCTAGAGTGTTAACAAGGTTTTACTATAGCCATATAAGGAAAAATGCCCCGCCCCCTGGCGGCCATGCTTTTCAACCAACTGACATCATTTTCGAACTCGTCCAAGATATTATTAGGATGAATCTTCTGACCAAGTTTTATGAGGATCGGACAATAAATGTGGCCTCTAGAGTGTTAACAAAATTTTGCTATAGCCATATAAGGAAAAATGCCCCGCCCCATGGCAGCCATGTTTTTCAAGCAAACGTCACCATTTTCAAACTCATCCAAGATATCATTGAAACCAATCTTCTGACCAAATTTCATGAAGATTGGACAATAAATGTGGCCTCTAGAGAGTGAATAAGGCAAATGTTGATGTCGCACGACGGACAACGGACGACGGACAAAAGGCGATCACAAAAGCTCACCATTAGCTCGTTGTGGTCAGGTGAGCTAAAAATATACAGATTGTCATTGATTAAGCCATTTTAATTCACGGGTAATGAAATAACATAATACTTTTCAATAATCAGATAACATGACATTTTTTCTCTCTTGGAGAAACAATCGAAAAGCCACTTACCAGTTGTCACAATTGTCTTATACTCGACTATAGGCGTCAAAATACATGAAAACACAATATGTAAGTATTTAGTTGGAACCTATATGTTTTATTCATTTGGTGTCCATCACAACCATCAGTTTTTTCTTTTCAAATGTTTGCGGATGCTGTCGATACACTGCTGATTTCTTGGCAAACCCATAAAGGTAGCAGAAAGCGTTTTACTGTTCCTGAATAAGTCCCGCGTCATGCGGAATGGGTCTTAAGCCATATGAATACGCGCAGTCTGGTCAGGAGTTACCCTGTATGCTAATCAGACCACAAAACTTTGCGTGATTTTCAGCAGACAGCGTGATTAATCACCAGATTGCACATGCTGGTCTGTAGCTACACAGGCATAAGATCGATTTTCGCATGACGCGGTTCATATCATGAACAACCCCCTTTAACTCGAGATCCCAAATCCGCGAATGTAGCCTGTGTTGGTCTCAAAAGTTCAGTCCCATGTTGTTCTGTGGGTCTGTTCCGTCGTTGTTTCTGAAATGAGTCATAAAGGGCAATTAGGATTGTCCACTTACAGTGAGAAACAACGTGCTGGTTATTCGTTTATAAAACATTTATGTACACAATGCGTATGTTTCATAGATCCAAATAATCTTTGTGTTAAAGATAATAATTCGTGCTGACTTGCTGACAATCGAACGGTTGTATCTCAGTTTGACGGTTATGTCTTGTAAAACATATTCTTAAACATTGTTTCAGGGAATTTATCGTTGACATAGGTTATTTCCAAAAAAAGTGTCATCAATTAAATCAGTCACTCATGCTCGAAATAAATAAACTTAACATATTGAAAGTATACTATTCATTGTAAACCAAGTCATTAAATTTGACCAGGACCCGATTACTCTTAACTTTAACGGGCAGTTAAGGTAACAGTCTCTTCACTACAGACCCAAATAAAATTGATTTTAAAAGCAATAATAATATCAAACATATTCAAATTATTCGAGCATACACAGTTGTTTACAATGAATACATACATTAAAGGATCAACAATTAAGTCACATAAATAACTTGATCCAAATAATGAACAGCTATTACCTTAACCTTTTCCCACTCAGAAGCAAAGTGAACATGGCAATGAGCAAACAGCAAAAAACCAGAACAGCCTGGGAGTAACTCGCAATCTGTTCAGGTTTTATGCTGTTTGCTGCTCATCAGTATATAAGGTTTGAAGATAAAGCCTTTTAAACTTGAATTTAGAAGAAAGGTCTTTAATTAAATCTAACTTTCTAAGGGACTACAGGTGCGTCAAAATGCGTCTCTGAGGGGTAAAGGGTTAACTGGCGGTAAAAGTTTTGAGCAACCAGGCCCAGTGCATAACAAAAAAACATTAATTTTTTAGTAAGGTTAACTAGGTGTACGTTAAGACTCACACGTATTCCCACTCGCTGAGTCCGTACCCCACCACCCCGTCCATCTCGTATCGCACATAGCGCTCGAATATCTTGGCGTCTCTGCCGTCACCGATGTAGAACTGACGTGTGTCCAGAACCTTCGCCGTCACGGTGCGCGTCTTGTCGCCTGGCAACAAAGGCAGTGTAGCAGCATGGACTTAAACATGTTTATTATCCGCCATAGGAATTCCTAGTATACCATACATGTTTAAAGTATTTGCCCAACGGCCCGATAATGACTCTATACATACATTAAGAAGATTAACATAAGCACTGTTCCTTGACATAGACAAAAGGCATACAAGAATGCTAACGGTCATAATTCATGAGGTTTCTATAGTTGCATACATGTATTAAAATATTAATAATAAACTCTATTATGGCTGTATCTGATACTAGATCTCTACAGTTACTGAGACATTCAACTTTTAGCTATAGACATGGGGATCATTTGTGGAAGGTTATTTTTTTAATTGCACGATTAATGATGAATTAACGCTATGTGCACAATTTCCTTACTTATTAACGTAATGAGCATTGAATACGTAAGTAGTGAAAATATTTATACACAAGAGCACCGCCTAGCGGGTGCAGACCGCTAATCTATTTTTATTCTTTATAGGTGAAGGGACCTATCTCAATACTTCAATCAAAAAGGAGGGAGGGGTGGTGGTGGAGAGGGGTGTATAGTGTAGGGGTATGGTTTTTTATTACATTATCTTCCAAAAATAAGAAAAACTAAATGAAAAAAATGGGGGGGGGGATTCTTGGGTGGGATTGTTGGACGTCTTTCAAAAATAAAATAATAACAACAAGGGACAAAATTGTCACAAAACCAGGTTTTCATTGTGAAAAAAAAATCTGATAAAGGGAGAAAACTCAAACTGAACTTTTGAAATGATCAAACAAAATTAACCCCCTTTGTAAGTTTGTTTTAAAAAAAATCTATTTTTAGTCATGGCGACCTTGACATTGGAGATATTGACGTGATTCTTTCGTGCGACACACCGTCCCATGATGGTGAACAAATGTGCCAAATGATTTTAAAATCTCACAATGAATGACATAGTTATGGCCAGGACAAGCTCATTTATGGCCATTTTTGACCTTTGAACTCAAAGTGTGACCTTGACCTTGGAGATATCGACGTAATTATTTCGCGCGACACACCGTCCAATGATGGTGAACAAATGTGCCAAATGATTTTAAAATCTGACAATGAACGACATAGTTATGGCCCGGACAAGCTTGTTCCGCCCGCCAGCCAGCCCGCCAGCCAGCCAGCCAGCCAGCCAGCCCGCCCGCCCGCATTCGCCAATCTAATAACCAGTTTTTTCCTTCGGAAAACCTGGTTAATAAATATTTGTTGTTTTTTTTTTTAACCATGTCTCAAAAAAAATGTTTTTGGAGGGGGGGGGGGTCGGTGATGGGGTCCGGGAGGGTGAGAGGGGGTATATTGTGAGGGTGTGGTCATTTATTAGATGATCTTTCAAAAATAAGTAAAAATGGGGGGAAATTATTTTTTTTGGGGTGGGGGGGGGGGGGGATTCTGGGGTGGGGCGTTGGGGATGGTTTGGGTGGAGTTTATTGTGGTATGTCAGGTAAGTGTTGTTTTGTCAAAGTATGAATAAAACATGATCATAAATAAAGAAGTTATAGCAATTTTAGCAAAATTTAATAATTTGACCTTGAAAGTCAATGTCATTGAAAGGTCAATGTCAAATTCTACTTGACAGGTACAGTACCCTCGTGATAGTATGAAATTATTTGATGTTTGAAAGCAATTACCTTGATACGTTAGGAGCTAAACACAAATATTAACCAAATTTTCAATTTTCTAAGTGTAAAAAGGGCACGTAATTCTGTCAAAATGCAAGCCAGAGTTATCTTACTTTGCCTGCCCAGTCCCCTCATGATAGTAAGTAAGTGTACCAGGTTTGAATGCAATAACTTTGATACTTTATGAGAAAAGTAGACCTAAACACAAAATTTAACCGGACACCGACGCCGAAGCTCAGGCGATGACAATAGCTCATCTCTTTTTTTTAAAAAAAATAGATGAGCTAAAAATGACATTTCAACAAATAAACATAATAATCCAAAAACAACATTTTGTCAAAAGCAATTGAAAAGCCACCTATTAATATCACTGTTAACTAAACTTAAACTATTTACACATCTGCAATATCCCTATACGTCAAACAAAGAACTCACAAGATGGATGCAAAGAGCACGCGTTTCTCGCACAGACGCATGATAATAAAAGACCTACCGGCTTTAAACCTGATGGTGAAGTCAGTCACTGGCGTGCCGTCGTCACCTAGGTGATGGAATTCAAGGTCACACCAAGACATTTTGTCCAGGCTGCCGTCAGGGTGGAACAGAAACCCGCAATGAAGTCTGGACATAAGAAGTATAAGTTTTCTAACAAGATGTGTGAATTTTCTATAAAACCTAAAACGGAGTTGGTGATGAAAACTAAACCCGCTCAGGTAACATGAGGGTACAACTAAACTTTAATTTAAATACTTTTTAACAAATGAAACGCAATGCGAAATCTTAAAAATACTTCCTTATTACCTGATATCGTTATGAACTGAATTTGGTAATCAGAGTCATTTTCAAACACGTATTTTATTCATTCATGCAGTTAGTTTCTTATCGGTTCTTTTAATATTTGCGCGCGTTTAAACTCAATGTCGTTAAAAGGAACATTCACATCGTTAAATTAACCTATTGTTAGCCCAAATAATTCAAGTATGCAAACTCTAACGGACGTATTCATAACGAAGTAGAAAACTGTCAGATTAGGAAAGACTTCCTTAAACCCTAGCTGCTCATTATTGCCAACTTGGAACGTTAAAACGGTTTAAACATTTATAAACGAACTCAAGCCGGAACATTTAGCCTTCATTATTTTCATCATTTTGAAACGAACTTGTACAGAAAAATGAGCAATATTTTCGATCGAATATGTTCGTGTTTTCGTTTTTAAAGAATGTGAAAGCCTAATGTCCCAGGGCATTTCCGAAACGATGATTGTTACCTAGATGTCGTGGCGGGCATGGATATGGCTGAAATGTTGAGGTTGGACCCGTCCTCGAAACTCGCGTACTGGATGCAGTACCGGTGGAGCTGTCGCCAGTTCCGGATGTTCCCTGTATTGGATTTGTCTAATTTATACAGTCGTATTTATGAGGCGTATCGCCGTTTACTTAAAAATAATGCGGACCATGTGACAAAAAATCAGATATGTAATAAACTGGTACTATATGAATGAATTTAATATCTTCCGCTCATGCCTGTATCTATTGTATGCGTGTGTAGTAATTCGAAACGGTCATATAGCAATCCACACTTACGAAAAACAAGAGGGCCATGATGGCCCTGTATCGCTCCACTTTTTTTATGCGAAAAAAACGTGCAATGCGCATGGTTTGAAGTGTACTCGAGGATGTGACTTTCTCTTTCTATCCCTCGTCCCACTGGGCGCTTAAAGTTGGAAGGGTGAGCATTTATATATATATATATAAAAAGTTACTACCGTGTTAAATAAACAGATAAAAAGCCCGGGCATTGTTGCACAGGTCATTTGCTTATAACGTAGGTACATTTATCTCTCCAAAAGATATTGTCGTTCTTTCTTTTTCACATATTTTTAGATGCTGAAGATCAAATCTATGCATTTGATTTGAAACAGATTCACAAGACCCATATGAATCAAAATGCCTTAACCCTTTACCAAACGACACATTTTGGACTTTCCAAATTTGAGAGAGGTTGCAGACGACAATTAAATTGTAATGGAATCTGAAGGAAATGATCAGGTAGGGTAGAAATAATTGTGATAAAAGGATAAATTGCTCATCTTGAGCAATTTCTCCTTTTATCACAATTATTTATAAAGTCGTCAGCTACAAACCTGTAAAATCCTGTTAGTGTTTGGCAAAGGGTTAATAATCTCTGGTTCCTTCTTAAGAGCCTTTCACACATTTATAACAAATACAATAGTAGCATCTTTCTGTGTAAAGCATCATCTCAAAATATAACAAGGGCTGTTTTTAAAACATGCATGCCCCCATATGGGCTGTCAGTTGTAGTGGCAGCCTTTGTGTGAATACGTTATTTGGCACTGTAACCTTGACCTTTGACCTAGTGACCTAAAATCTAAAATTCAATAGCGGTCATCTGTGAGTCATGATCAATGTACCTATGGAGTTTCATGATCCTAGGCGTATTAGCTTTCTTGAGTTATCATCCGGAAACCATTTTACTGTGTAAAGTCACCGTGACCTTGACCTTTGACCTAGTGACCTGAACGTCAATAGGAGTCATCTGCGAGTCATGATCAATGTACCTATTAAGTTTCATGATCCTAGGCGTAAGCCTTCTTGAGTCATTGACCGGAAACCATTTTTCTAAGTTGAGACACCGTGACCTTGACCTTTGACCTAGTGACCTGAAAATCAATAGGGGTCATCTGCGAGTCATGATCAATGTACCTATGAAGTTTCATGATCCAAGTCCATAAGCGTTCTTGAGTAATCATCCGGAAACCATTTTACTATTTCGGGTCACCGTTACCTTGACCTTTGACCTTGTGGCCTAAAAATCAATAGGGGTCATCTGCGAGTCATGATCAATGTACCTATGAAGTTTCATTATCCTAGGCATAAGCGTTCTTGAGTTATCATCCGGAAACCATTTTACTATTTCGGGTCACCGTGACCTTGACCTTTGACCTAGTGACCAGAAAATCAATAGGGGACATCTGCGAGTCATGATCAATGTACCTATGAAGTTTCATGACCCTAGGCATAAGCGTTCTTGAGTTATCATCCGGAAACCATTTTACTATTTCGGGTCACCGTGACCTTGACCTTTGACCTAGTGACCTGAAAATCAATAGGGGGTCATCTGCGAGTCATGAACAAATTTGGTAGAGGACTATTAGATATCACTACATACCAAATTTAGTAGCCCTAGGCTCTATAAATATGAAAAAGAAGATTTTTTAAGTTTGCACAAAATAGGTCTTATTTAAGCATATGTTCATTTTTGTGACTCCCGGGGCAGGGTCAAATTTGTCCCCAAGGGCATTATTTGAACAAACTAAGTAGAGACCTATTAGATGTCACTACATACCGAATTTGGTAGAAATAGGCCCAATAGTTATGGACAAGAAGATTTCTAAAGTTTGCACAAACTGGGCCCAATATAAGCATATGTTCAATTTTGTGACCCCTGGGGAACAGTCAAATTTGATCCCAGGGGCTTAATTTGAACAAACTTGGTAGAGGACTATTAGATGTCAATACATACCAAATTTGGTAGCCCTATGCCATACGGTTATGGACAAGAAGATTTTTAAAGTTTGCACAAAACAGGCCTTATATAAGCAAATTTTAATGTTTTGACCCCCCGGGGCAGGGTCAAATTTGACCCCAGGGGCATAATTTGAAGAAACTTGGTCGAGGACTATAAGATGTCACTAGAGACTAAATTTGGTAGCCCTAGGCCCAATGGTTATGGACGAGAAGATTTTTAAAGTTTTCACAAAATAGGCCTTATATAAGCAAATTTGCAATTTTTTGACCCCCCAGGGCAGGGTCAAATTTGACCCCAGTGGCATAATTTGCAGAAACTTGGTAGAGGACTATAAGATGTCACTACATACCAAATTTGGGAGCCCTAGGCACTATGGTTATGGACAAGAAGATTTCTAAAGTTTTCACAAAATAGGCCTTATATGAGCAAATTTTCTATTTTTTGACCCCTCGGGGCAGGGTAAAATTTGACCCCAGGGGCATGATTTGAAGAAACTTGGTAGAGGACTTAAGATGTCACTACATACCAAATTTGGTAGCCCTAGGCCCAATGGTTATGGACGAGAAGATTTTTAAAGTTTTCACAAAATAGGCCTTATATAAGCAAATTTGCAAATTTTTGACCCCCCGGGACAGGGTCAAATTTGACCCCAGGAGCATAATTTGAAAAAATTTGGAAGAGGTTCACCCCAGGAACATTCCTGAGAAATTTCATCAGAATTGGAACAGTACTTTAGGAGAAGAAGATGTTTAAAGAAAAAGTTAACGCACGGACGCACGCACGACGGACACAGGACCATGACATAAGCCCCGCTGGCCTCTGGCCAGTGGAGCTAAAAACGACATTAAAATAATAAAAGTCAATTTAACTCTTAATCATGTTATATCAAAAGCTACTTGCACGATGTCGTCGTGAAAGCTTAAACGGTCAAAACAGCAATCTGGGTTTAATTAACTCAGTATAGATGAACTTGGCTTAATAACCTTACATGTGGATATTAAAAAAATTAATAAACAAAATTAAATAAACTTTAATTGGGATATTACATATTTAATTATGCGCTTCTGTTTTCCTTACCGTAAGAGTGGTCCCTGACTCCCCTAACATCGAAGGTTACGGGGTCATGGCCCTCAATGTGGACGGTTCCTCTTGTGTCCCCGAACTGCTCGTAATGGGTCTGATGGATTCTAAAACGAGTCGTATATCAAATCAAGAGGGTCAAGATGGCCCTGAGTCGCCAACCTGAGATTAAGGCCCCACTATGATATATACCGAGTTTTAAAAGGTTTCAGGTCGACGTGGTGTAGTGGATATGGCGTCCGCCTAGCGATTGGGAGGTCAAGGGTTCTATCCCCACTGGGAGCATTCCTACGATCTCCCCCAAAGACACCAAGTACTGGTTCTAGTCCCAGACAACGGACTCGAAGCTGTTCAAAAAGCCTGATTTCGATGTAATCGAGCTGAAATAGGTTTAAAGGTTTAAAATAACAGTTTCCAGTAGAGCGAAAAACTACCCTAACGTTATGCGACTAGGAAAATATATCGCCTTAAATAATTTCAAGAAATCTTACAGAAACACCTTCAATGAATATGATTTGAAATATACAATGTAAATTCCGACAGGATTTTGCCTTAAGTTTTCCCGTTTTTTTAGACGTAAAGTTGCGTGCCAATCACAGTCTTCTAGATGCGTTTACGATTTGTATGAATCAAACACTAAGGTTTGGATTTTGTTAATTGTCTTTTACTTGATTTGTTTCCAGGTTAGTCGCATCAATATCGCATCGTACCTGTATATTTACGATGCATGAATATCGTATTGACTTGAGTCAATTTTGGAACTTGTTCACGTGAAAATTATGATTAAACACATGTTTCTGTATTTAGATTACTGCAAGTCATATGTTTTCAGACTAATACATATAAGAATCACGCTGTGAAAACGGGGCTTGAAGAATGTGCGCACAGAGTCGTCCAAGATCAACCTGTTCAGTCAGCACAGGCTTATCAGGGTATACACTATCCGCTTCGTTGTATTTTTATGTATTTTTCGTTTAAAGAATGTCACCTCTTACGAAAATCCAGTTTCGTCTGAAAGAGTCATCCCTGATCAACCTGTGCTACTCTGGGACGACACTTTTCGTAAATGCAATAAGGCGTATTTTTCCTTATTGAGGCTCATATACATACGTTTTAAGCGTGTCGAAGAAAGTCCTGGACCACTTTTCTCGTGCAATAGCATCACACAACGTGTCAGGATGAAGGTCGATGTCAAAATCGAAGTAGCGCGTGCAAGCCGTCCAAGTTAGGTCAAAGGTCACGTTGAGAAGTTTTCCAGACGACACTTGTCTAAATAAAAACAAGAAATATCTTTAAACAAGAGGGCCATCAGGCCCTAAGGCGCTCACCTGAAAGCCAAAGGAACTAGACTGTTCTGAAAAAAATGCAAGCTGATTTATGAAGATTATTTTGGACCAAAAAAGTGACTTTTAACATGTTTTTTTTATATTTGACATTGTGACCTAGTTTTTGAGCTCATATGACCCAGCTTTAATCTCTGGCAAAATTTCATTGGGACAAATGTTCTGACCAAGTTTCATGAAGATTGGCCAATAAATGTGGCTAATATAGTGTCAACAAGTTTTCACTAAAGCCATATAAGGACAACTGCCCCCCCCCCCCCCCCCTGGCGGCCATGTGTTTCAACAAACCATAACCATTTTCAAACTCACTCAAGGTATTGTTAGAAAAAATGTTCAGATCAAGTTTCATAAAGATTGGATAATAAATGTGACTTCTAGAGTGTTAACAAGGTTTTGTAGTAAATAGCCATTTAAGGAAAAATGCCACGCCCCCTTGCAACCATGTTTTTTAACTGATCTTAACCATTTTTGAACTTAGCCCAGATATTATTAGTCCAAATATTCTGACCAAGTTTCATGAGCATTGGACCACAAATGTGACTTCTAGAGTGTTAACAAGGTTTTACCATACAGTAAAGCAATATAAGGAAAACTGCCCCGCCCCATGGTGGCCATGTTTTTCATTCAACTGGAACCATTTTCGAACTCGTCCAAGATATTATTGGGACACATGTTTGACCAAGTTTCATGAAGATTGGACTAAAAATGTGACTTCTAGAGTGTTAACAAGGTTTTACTATAGCCATATAAGGAATACTGCCACGCCCCCTGGCGGCCATGTTTTTCAACCAACCGGAACCATTTTCACTATCGTCCAAGATATTATTAGAACACATGTTCTGACAAAGTTTCATGAAGATTGGACTAAAAATGTGACTTCTAGAGTGTTAACAAGGTTTTACTATAGCCGTATAAGGAAAACTGCCACGCCTACTGGCGGCCATGTTTTTCAACCAACCGGAACCATTTTCGAACTCGTCCAAGATATTATTAGGACACATGTTCTGACAAAGTTTCATGAAGATCGAACAATAAATGTGACTTCTAGAGTGTTAACAAGGTTTTACCATACAGTAAAGCCATATAAGGAAAACTGCCCCGCCCCATGGTGGCCATGTATTTCATACAACTGGAACCATTTTCGAACTCGTCCAAGATATTATTGGGACACATGTTTTGACCAAGTTTCATAAAGATTGGACTAAAATGTGACTTCTAGAGTGTTAACAAGGTTTTACTAAAGCCATATAAGGAAAACTGCCACGCCCCCTGGCGGCCATGTTTTTCAACCAACCGGAACCATTTTCAAACTCGTCCAAGATATTATTGGCACACATGTTCTGACAAAGTTTCATGAAGATTGGACTGAAAATGTGACTTCTAGAGTGTTAACAAGGTTTTACTATAGCCATTTAAGGAAAACTGCCACGCCCCCTGGCGGCCATGTTTTTCAACCAACCGGAACCATTTTCTAACTCGTCCAAGATATTATTGGCACACATGTTCTGACAAAGTTTCATGAAGATCGGACAATAAATGTGACTTCTAGAGTGTTAACAAGGTTTTACTATAGCAAACTGCCACGCCCCCTGGCGGCCATTTTTTTCAATCAACCGGAACCATTTTCGAACTTGTCCAAGATATTTTTGGGACACATGTTCTGAGTAAGTTTCATGAAGATTGGACAATAAATGTGGCCTCTAGAGTGTTAACAAGGTAAATGTTGACGACGCACGACGCACAACGCTCGACGCACGACGGACAAAAGGCGACCACAATAGCTCACCATGAGCACGTTGTGCTCAGGTGAGCTAAAAAGATATAAGGCGTTAATTGTGGTCGATGTTTATGAACGATCAAAAGTTATATTTATGAGATAAAAAGTAGCGGATGCCTTTTTTCTGCGCAGGTTTTTAGCTACATCACAAGCAAATCAATTACGGGGTGTTGCGCCAGATTTCGTGGCTTATTTTGCTTTATTAGATATAATTACTCAGATATCTATATATACAGAATAGCAAAACACAAGAACTATGAATATAAATGAGTGCATATATGTCAGCCAGCAATACTCGAATCTTATTTAATTACATTATTAATAGTATCGTGAATTATTGTGCTCATGCTTAATAAATTGGTCTAAATGGATAAATATTTCTAATTAATTTTATCAAAATCGGTCCTTGTCATGCAAATGTTGAAAAGATATTAAACATTTATGATTAACATACCACAATAATATTGCCGAATATTTTTATTTAGTATCTTTCTGATCAAAACAGACTTCAAGTGCACAAAGTTTACGCGACAGCGTTTATATAAAGATTTCTGCAACTGACCGCAAACTGACCTTGATACCTTGCGGATTGGAATGCAATGCTTTAAAGTGAGGTAACAAATCCGCTGTTGAAACGACGGCTTGTTTAAAGCTTTAAACATTTTCGTGTTTAACGGTCAATTTCGAAAACAATTTTTCGTCAAAGCGTATATCAGGTTACTTAACAACGATTCTTATATGATCTAAATAATTTGAGTGCACAGAATGCGATATCGTAGTAATTACCAAATATGAGAACACAGCCATTAAGCTCTGGCGCTGACATTCTTTTACATATAAAGGGGCACACACTCGGTATTGATGTCGAAAATTGAGTGTGAAACTGCTCTATCTCTCAAACCTAATTATTAGAGATAGAGCTACAATTGTTGCATGCTGAATACGCAATAAACATCGTTGCTAGACGAACTGTAGTATCCCTTACCCTACACTTCCCAAAAATAGAAAGTCGATGGAATAACATATTAATGTTAATGTGAAATCTGTTTGTAGATTGACCGTTTTCTACTGCGAAAAGTTTCAGGCCTTTCGGCGGAAAATTTTATATTCAAATTGATTGGTCGTTTACAAAGGTCAGGCTAAGGTGAAAAGCTGGCGTATACAGCTAACGCCGAAAAAAGCATAAGCACAGATTCGCAAGCAGATGAGTAGCTTCGGTAAACATTAACCCATTTACGCCTAACGTCTAGAAAAAAGACCTTGGTAAACAGCGTAGACCCTGATGAGACGCCGCATGATGCGGCGTCTCATCAGGGTCTGCGCTGTTTGCTTAAATGAATTTCTGTAAGAAAAATTCTAAATAGAAATAAATATACTAGACATCCCTAATTTTGGAAATAAATTGATCCAATTGAGAAGCATGGGAGAGTCCACTAAGCATAATTGGGTTAATAAATAACCAAGAGTGTGATAGTGCTATCAGACATACTAGCTTTCAATCGCTTCAAAAGTTGTAACAGACATAAATTGACGTAGGATACTACTGGGACATAAAATATTATAGCACTATTATATTTAAATTGCATTTCTTTATTATCCACGCAAAAAATAAATATAAGAGTTAAGATGTGAACGAAAAGCAGTAACATATTTATTATAAAATTTTACCGGTTCGCACATAATTATACTAAGGCATGTCCCACTTGCTATTCGAGTGTGTGCAAGCTATTTTAACACTGTAGACAATGAACAAAACGCTGACGGGACACACTTTATAGATATAATTATTAAAATGCTACTCTGAGCATATCATGCATCTTTTAAATGTATTATGCATGTATAAATGTACCGTAGATAAACGATTTATATGAACATTTGACCATTGCATGCACTACATAAAATAAGGATGCTGATGTACCTGAGTTTGCCATCAAACTTTATGCTCCACGTCTTCATGGTTTCCATGGGCCGGATGTGGAGACCCCCTGCCGCGTACTCGCCTTCCTGTGACCCTCTCAGAGACGTGTCCGGCATCGAAGGCAGCTCTAGAAAGCCGACATCCGGTAACTTGTAATACGGGAACAAAATAGGTAAGTTAGGTAATAACAATACCACATAATTCCTAGTCGCAGTGATTGTTTGTTTGATATTTTACAATCTGTTCATTTTGGATTGGAAAAAGAGCGCGATAAACCATTAAATTGGGCACAATGAAACATTATTAAATAACAGTATTCCAAATGTGCATTATTGCATGTTTAAGTACATTCTAAAATGAATATCTAAAAAATATTACGGCATCATATTGATATATAATAAACTCAATCAACCAATTATGAGTTTATTGGAATAGTGTGGCTGTTTTTTTTTTTGTATTCGTCGTATATCCTTACTTTGAAATAAAGGTAGACAATTTACGTTTCTACATTATTTTATTTGAAAAAAAAATGTTTATGTATTGTTGTGTTCCTTTTGTTCACTTAATAGTCGCATATCCGACGTTTAAAATGTTTGGTATGAAGTGCACGTATATAAAACCACATAATAGTGTTCGTAGATACAAATTTTACTACTTGAGATCACATCATATATGTCCTCACATGACTTATAATGAATTTATTTCTTCGTATTCGAAACATAAGGTTGATATTTGATTAAGATGCAGCTTTCTTTCAACACATTCAAATAGCACCGTTACATCGGCGTCATGCGAAAGTTGGTCTTATGGCATATGCGGTCAGCGCAGCTCAAGCCCAGCCTGTATACTTGCATAGTCTGGTCAGGGTCTACGCTTACCGCTATACAAATAGGACGCAAGGTTTCGTGGTATCTCCTGAGTATCCGTCTCAGTATGCATATATTGACAAGACTGGCAGGACAGGAGCTACGCAGGCAGCATTTTGCATTAAGCCCATTCTCGCATGACGCGGGTCTTAAAAATCTCATTGCGTCTTGTAAATGGATCATCAGACCACAATACTGTCCCATAGGAAATTGTCACACTGTCTTATTTATAGCAAATTGACAAATGTCGGTAGCCTATTCTGGTTTGCAGGAAAGATTTTCAGACAGACTTACCGCGTACGTCACACATGTGTGGCTAGATCATTAAAGACTTTCCCTCCTATCATGGACACTATATTATTTCGGTAGTTTTGTCTCACAAAACCAGACAAATGGCATTCATCCATTTCTTTCACTAAAATTTGTATTTTTCAAATCTTGAAAGCAAAACTGTGTTATCAACATAAGGCATTTGTTAACCCATATATGCCTAACGTCTAGAAAAAAAGGCCTTGGCAAACAGCGTAGACCCAGATGAGACGCCGCATGATGCTGTTTGCTTAATGGAATTTTTTGTAAGAAATATTCTAATATAGAAATAAATATACTCGACATCCCTAATTTTGGAAATAAATTGATCCAATTTAGAAGGATGGGAGAGTCCACTAGGCATAAATGGGTTAAAGTACATTCCGTCCTCCAAAGACGATTTACTTAACCAGCTCTGACCCTGAAAGTCTTGGCGATATAATTTACCGGTAAAGCGGAATTGTAACTGTGTGTCTATGTTTCGTATGAACATACAGAGAGTAATTCGCATTTCCCTACACTGTTCAATGTTAAATCCTATACTATAAAGAGGCGGTGATGTTGCCAATATTCCGGGGGATTATGTTCAAATGAGCATATTAAATATTGTGAATGTATTCATTCGGGTCTGCTGGCGTTATGTAAAGGTCATTTAAGGTGAAAAGTTGGATTAAACTACGCCAAAAAATACAAAATAATATTTGCATTATAAACCATACCCTAAGATAGACAATGGTTTGCACGTGGTTGCCATGACGTCGTGCTGTTGCTGTCACAAGGAACTGGCCGTCTTTGTTACTCCCGGTCAGGTACACAGCATCCACCGCCTATGCCCGGTAGAACAGAAAAGGAGCCATTAGCAGATAGTAAATCGGATAAGATTTGACATAAGTATAGCAACAAAAACATGGGTAACAAGTACGGAAATAATAATTATTACCTATGTAACTATTAAATTAACGCAGTCTGCTTAAATATATCAGTATATGACTTGTTTTCAGTATTTTCAATGTAAAACCAAAATAATTTTATAAAAAGTTTTTGAAACGCGGACATTGGAACTTACTACTAATATTCACTCGTAATTTAATTGACATCAAAGGAAAGTATTTCCTAAATGTAATTGTGTCATAAAGTACATAGCTTATTTGGATTTGCTTACGCATTGCGCAATTTAACTATACACGTTGTACGTGTATTCTATTAAAGGCCAGTGTCGCGATATGACAAGTTGCACGTAACCAAGTGGACGAGAATTCGATATCAATCTCGCAATATTGACCATTCTTAAAAGAAAAACAGAAACCATGATCACCATATCACGATATTAAAATCCCAATACCGTATATTTGTATCGCGATCTCCATTCGAATTTTCAGAATGTCGCATCAATATTTCGTGATGCCATATCGTAAGTTCGTGCCCTTGCGTCGTTTCGTATTAATCCAATGGTGGAAAGTTGGAAATCACGATGCAAGGGGCGAGATACTAATGAGAAAGAGTGATACTTTACAGTTCCATGTACGAAATAACTGTGCGAGATTCATAGCGGAGCTCACGTCGTGATTATGACGTTTGGATTCGCACTTCAAAAACACAAAAGCACGATACGCAGACAAAAGATTACGATGTTAGATCGCGAGATTCATGTTGTAATTTGTTACGCCGTCTTGCTTGAGTAATAGCGATCGACAAAGTGAAGCAAGTAGTGGCCTAACGGATCACCGTACCTTTACCATTAACCCTCCATATTCAAATATCGGCTGCTATTGTTTATTCATCAACATTATCAGTAAAAGTGCAAGATCACACGAATAATAAAGAATTGTGTCTTTGTACTGACGTTGTTCATTGTAATATTTCCAGTTAGGGGTATTTTAAAAGAATAACAAATATAATCAGTATACTATAATACCGGGTCAAAATTGAGAACGTTTAACGAATTAAATATTATTTGCCGCTTTTAGCATAGCAATTGTATAAATATAGTATGACACAAAACTACGACAAATGAGTTTAACCTTCGGATGCTCCTTATGTAGAACTTGTGCTTTATCCATTTCTTCTGGCGAATTTCTTGATTTTCGACCCATTCCTGCATTTTCCCCGTTGACCTTATTTTGCTCGCGTTTTCTTAACCACAAAATAAATTTAAACCCGTAGAATTTTATCCAGTACCACTTGTTTGGCTGTGAATAAACTCCATTGATAGACTCTGGGTCGCCTTTGAGCAAGAATTTCACAATAATAATTGAACATGTTAGCACAACCACTGTTATTAAATCCATAATGTACTGTGGGCGTGTATATAGGTCATCGCGATAAGAACTGCACATGTATATCGTACCATATCCTGATACCAAGTAGCGTATTGCTCAATTCAAGGCCATATGCTGTATACATGTACTAGGATATGTGCTTCGCATTGCATGGTATTATAAAATTCAAAATAGCCCATCGTTATGCTTTGAAATTGAAAATTACAAGTAAGTGTGTTTACAAACATTAATAATTGGCGTAGCCAGAGGCACAATTTAGCCGATGCAGTCTAAGGGGTTCCAGTAGGCATGCCCACATCCGCTACACTTCACGGATTGTTAATTTTTTTTAGTATAACATCTCTAGTGCTGGTTGGAGGCCAGTGAAACCTTGTAAATACAAAATTATCGTAACAGTTTACTTTATATAATTATACATGTGTTACTGTATACAAATAAAGTTTACAAGACCAAGAAAGTAAGTATTAAATGCATAGGCGGTTCCAATGGGGGGGGGGGGGGGGCGGACGCTACGTTCGCCCCCGCCCCCCCGTCACTAGCGGCCCCCTGGACCCCCAGCAAATCTTGCAATATCCCATCCCCCATAACCAGAAATCCTGGAACCGCCCCTGAAATGATCTACAAGACCAAGAAAGTAAGTATTAAATGCATAGGCGGATCCAAGGGCGGGCGCTACGTTCGCCCCCCCGTCACTAGCGGCCCCCTGGACCCCCAGCAAATCTTTCAATATCCCATCCCCCATAACCAGAAATCCTGGAACCGCCCCTGAAATGATCTGCAAATACTCATTAGTAACACGTATATCCATACAAATAGTTATCATTTGAATCTACCTCCCACTCTCTCTCATGAAAAAATTAAAGCATTTTGATCTTGAACTCTGACCCCATCTTATAGTCTTACACTGTTACCATGCATGTGCGTGTCATAGACATTGCAATGACGACCTTTGTAAATAGTCATGTTTTTGACAACCTACCATTCCATGTACTAAACTTATCTTACTTAATTCTAGTAGTTGCTGATAAAACAAATTCAAGGCGTACAATTATGAGGTATACAAAAATAGATTTAAACTCACACACATTTATTTCTATATTATTTCCAATATCATGGTAAACATCATAAAAACCTGAGACGCACTGAGCATTGAAAATTTGTACATTTGCATTCTTGAAAGACTATCTGAAACTGTCTTAACCGTCTACGGGTTTGAGTGGGTGGACACAGCGTACCCTCTCCCTTTTAATTCCTCTTACAAGTGCAAAAATCGATTTTTTAATCATGCTGATTTGTGATTTAATGGAGTTGTAAAATCAATATACAGTTACATTTTAGTACTTTTCACAGCTTTTCTGTATTAAGGTACAACATGTGAGTTTGCATGTGCAGGTTTATTGCGGAGCTTTCTTTTTGAAAGGTAGGTACTACAACTAATACTACGTATATAAAAAAATACATTGTGAACTTGGTATACATTTATCCATTTCAAGTACTCAATTATTTACAGACAGTGGTGATTACCCCCTCCCCCCCCCCAACCCCCACACACCTAGTCTAGCTCTTAAAGGGGCCTTTTCAAAGATTTTGGCATGTATTGAAGTTTGTCATTAAATGCTTTATATTGATAAATGTTAACATAGGATCTAAAAAGCGCCAGTAAAAAAAATAAGAAGAAAATTAAAGAAAGAAAAAAAAGCAACCCTAAACTGGGCTTTCAGGTTTTTAAATAGTCAAAAGATGCATATTACGGATATTTTAGAGCATGGTAAATGTTCAGTATTACTCACAAATATCATAACTACAGCGAAAATTTGCGAAACTGAAACAATTTTTTTTGTCAATTTATCAAAATGTGAAAAGGCCCCTTTAAATGGTCAGTGCAAGTAGGTCGAAAGTAAAACAATTAAAACAAACATTTCAAAATTTATTAATTAGCAATTAAATAAGTGTGATGCATTTAGCATAATTGATCAGTGAAAGACCCGCGCACATTCAATCAAATACAACCAACAATCATGTACAGTCCTGTCATGCTTACATTCAAAGCAAACACTTCATACCTGGTACACTTATTTTGAACAACTTCTAATCTTTATTATATTGTCTTTTATGTGGTTCCTATATCTAACGTATGCCATTGTATATGGCTTACAACATAATGAGTATTATACATCAATTGCAGGAATAAAACGTTCTTTCGCAGTTATGCAGTTTAATTATTTATCAATATACTGTTCATTGATAGATCATTTAGAAGTTTGATAAGTTACACAATGCAATCTATCTAGTAATTTAACTCACTATTTTGAAACTTTGTCATCAAAATAGAGCAGTTGCTATTCACTGATGATGTAAAATAGTTCAATGACCCAGAATAGCACAAAAAGCACAAAAAGCAAGAGGACCATGATTGCTGTACAGTGCTCACCTGAATTCAAAGTACAACACTCATCACAGATTCGACCTGATGGCTTCGGTTTTCACTTCATTTGACCCAGCTTAAAATTTGGCCTTAATAAGATCAAGACAAACATTCAGACTAAGTGTTATCATAATTTGGTCATAAATTAGTGTTTATAAGGTTTTTCTAGAATTTAACTGGTGACCTTGTTTTAGATAATACTTTACCACGCCTCAAAATTAGCCTAAAACTGTCAAGATAAACATTCTGACTAGTTTTAACAAGATGTAAGTCATAAATGTTGCTTCTAGAGCAGTGATAAGTTTTAAAAAAAAATATTTGACCTAATGACGTAGTTTTTGGACACACCTTATCCAGATTTGCATTTGAACTAGGTATTGTCAAGATAAACATTATGACAAAGTTTCATCAAAATTGGGCACAAAATGTGGCCACTGGAGTGGTAACAAGGTTTAAGTTGATACTGCATGACACACACAACAGTGCTGGACATAGACTGACCACAATAACTCACCTGGAGCACTCCGTGTTTGGTGAACTAAAAAAACAATTCAAGGAGACATTATCACCTAAATATACATTTACGCATTAAGCTTTTAACGTAAGCAAGCAAAGACATATGCAATAAAGACAATAACAGCAACAAAAGAGATAAACATACAATTTGAAGGTAGCAGTGACAGGAATTCAGTTCAATTGTAAATGTCCACACTATATACATGTACATGTACATGCTTTGGTATGAATCAATAGGGGCATGTAACTCTAATCTTTCCTGTATTTGCATTATGTTTTGTTCGCACATGTTTGCACAAGTTCAATGATGAATAAACATTATACTTAGTGAGATACTTTCTCAATTGATTAAAACATTTTCCAGTACCAAAACGAATGTATTTGTCATAATGGTCTTTTAATATATTCATGCACAAATGTCAGTGCCATGTAAATATTGGCCATCTATATTTTACCCTATAATAAGATATTTATACTATAATATAGTGGAAATATGGAAAATCATTGCCCACTAGAATTGAATCATGAATATGAACAATATCATGATCATATTAAATCATTCTTAACCAATCAGACACACAATGAAGTATAATAAATAAAATGTACCTCCATTCCTTAAAAAAATTTAAGACTTGTTTTCTAACAACCTAAAACCATATCCCAATCTCTACAGAGGGCAAATAAAATTCCCTTACGGGAAGGTAGAACATTTTTCTACAGAAATATTCTTACAGCCTTAGACTTGTACCTCAAGGAGGTAAAAGTTACATATTAATTGCACTTACACATTGTGCTGTGATATATCACTATATGAAAATATTGAAATGCATACAACCCCAAATGTTTAAACATGATTTTTTAGGACAGAAAAATACTGAAGCAACAACTACATATTAATAACCCTAGCAATGCTGAATTGATTCCAAAACCTAACATAGTTATGACATTTTCCTACCAACTTCTGGTAAAAACACAATTATGTGACATCATAGATACCAGCAGTGTTGGCATTTACAGTATTAAAAGCAGTATAAACATGACAACAAAACATGATACAAAGAACATAACAGGGACATAATTAACTGTATTTAAAGTCTAATTATCACAATCAAACGGTGTGAAAAGTTAACTTCTTGTCATTGGAAACTGTTGGGATATTATCAATGCGGGGTTTTTGTTTTTGCAAAATGTACATACATGTACATAAATCCTTATACACACAAAAAGTCTACAATATATCACAGATTACTGATTTTTTTATTGGTACAACATAATTTTCTGAGTCATGGAAAAGAAAAAAAGAGCAATTTGAAAGAAATATTCTGGATAATTTACTTTTACAATTTTTACCAACTGCAATCTTTTTTGTGTGCCTAAAAACAGAGCAGACAATAAGTGCGATTCAAAACACCAAACTTTAAATTATAAAAGAACTTCACCAAATAATATTTAACAAAATTAAACATAAATATAGAATTAACATGCCTTTTTTAACATAACAAACCATAAGAAGAAACCAAAAAAAGCATGTAAAAAAAGTTTTAAAAATTCCAATGAGATTCCACCATTCTAATCACTATGCCAACAATTCTTCGTCACTATCATCATGGTAACTGGCTGGTTTTGACGTTACGTTAACGATGGAATCATCCTCCCTCAGAGGACTGGTGCTAGCAGGTCCCCCCGAGGCGTCCTCCACTGTTATCACTTCATCTTCCTCGCCAAATATATCGTTCATATCACCAGCAGGTAACTGGGAACAAAAAATAGGAAAATAAGAGCCTCGTAACAGGAAAACTGTACTTAATGCCTGTGTGTAAATAGTCGTGCTGTCTCCACAGGCTAATCACGGATGACACTTTCCCCTTTAATGGAATTTTATTGTTTCACTGAAGTTTGTTCGAGACAAAAGTCCTGTCAAGGCAAAAAGTGTCGTCCCTGATTAGCCAGTGCAAATTCAATCATTCACTTGTTCACCCATTTAACATGAATAACATACAAGTATTTGGCATTATTGATGAATAGGTACACAGAATATGAGCTGTCTCATGCAAAAAGGGTCTTATGACATATGCAGGTAGCGTACCTCCAGATCTGCCTGTGCATCCAAGCAGTCTTATCTGGAACTACAATATCCCTTTACCACTTAGATGCGTATTTTGATGCATTTGAACTTCCTTAGAAAGTTAATTTCAATTAAAGGCCTTTCTTACTAGTTTAAAATTGTTAAGGCTTCATTTCGCATCCTTAGATACTGATGAGCAGCAAACAGCATAAAACCTGAACAGTCTGCGAGTTACTCACAGGCTGTTCTGGTTTTATGCTATTTGCACATAGCAATTTTCACTTTGCTACTAAGTGGGAAAGGGTTAAATAACGCAAGTGTTCGTGGTCTCATTAGCAGACAGGGTGGCTACTGACCAGACCGTGCGGATGGGCAAGCTGGCTACTCTGGCTGCGTAGGCATAAGACCCATTAATGCATGAGGCTGGTCATTTTCAAGTGGATTTTAACTCCAGGACAATCACTTACTCTCGAAGAAACACTATAACATCACTATACATTCAATATAAGCTTAAAACTGTATCAAGTAAGTTTTAACACAGATAAACATATACATGTATTTACTTAAACGCATTTACATGTTTTATTTCATAATTGAATTATAGCCCCTTACTGCATTTTACGGGCATATGAATAGTGGGTAAATGAGGTCACATATGCCTTATAATGCGGTCATGAATATTTATGAATAAAATTGCATACAGCAAGGGTATATCAGATAATTAAAAACAGGTCATTTTGTTCTGTTGAAGTAAAGAATTTTTGAATATATATACAACAAATATATATACGGTATTCAAAGATTTGCCACAGATATCATGCAATCCAATTTTTTGTATTTTTTTCAAGTTCGTATGTAAGAAACCAGTTGTTTGAAAACCAGTAAACTTCAGAAAAACATTGAAAGTCTGCCATATACAATGAAGGAGTACTGATAACAATGTAGTGCATCAACAAGATTTAATTCTGGTAGAATGTGCAATACATGTATTGAGAGGGATCAATCATTGCTAGAGCCAGTAAATGAGCCCTGTTCTGGGCTTCGCGCATGTGCGTAAAGTGTCATCCCAGATGAGCCTGTGCAGTCCAAACAGGCTAATCTGGAACAGCACTTGCTGCTTTTATTGAATTTTTTTGCTAATTAGAAGTCTCTTCTAAAGGAAAATCCAGTTAAGGCCGAAAATGTCGTCCCTGATTAGCCATAGTGGACTGCACAGGCTTATCTGGGATGACATTTAAAGAACATGCCATTAGCCCAGTTTTCCAAGAACAAGGTTCAAATGAGCAATGCCACCAGAACATGGACACCTCACAAAGTAACAAATGGGACAACTATGAACAGTATCTGTTATGATAAGAACGGTATTATCTGCTTTGAAATCTGATCAAAACGTTTACTTAGATTGATGCAAAAATCCACTTGTGTTATCACGAGTAGAAATACCAACACTGAGACGGACAGAATATACACTGACTATTGATGCAACACGTTGACAACACTGATATGGTAAGCGATTACACTGATGAAATACGTTGCCTTGACAACTAAGAGTCACACTGTTATAACAGTTAAGACTTGATCCTGATTCCTATCCTTTATGCAAAGCACTTGGCAGTAAGGCAATCAGTACCCCTAACTTTAGCTAGCTCTTGGGTAGCGGAAGGCAATCAGTACCCCTAACTTTAGCTAGCTCTTGGGTAGCGGATCTGGTGTCCACCAAGCGACCTGAAGGTTACAGGTTTGTTTTTAATCCCCACTAAGGGAGCGTTCTTTATATCTCCCCAACATACACTAAGTACTGGTTCTTCCCAGGAAACATACCTGAGAGCACTTAAATAAGCATTTGGCTTTCAATGCAATCATTCTCAAACAAGGGCTGTTTGTAAACCATGCATGCCCCCCCATATGGGCTGTCAGTTGTAGTGGCAGCCATTGTGTGAATACGTTTTTTGTCACTGTGACATTGACCTTTGACCTACTGACCTGAAAATCAATAGGGGTCATCTGCCAGTCAAGATCAATGTACCTATGAAGTTCCATGATCCTAGACCTAAGCGTTCTATATATGATCCTAGACCTAAGCGTTCTTGAGATATCATCCGGAAACCATTTTTCTGTTTCGAGTCACTGTGACCTTGACCTTTGACATAGTGACCTGAAAATAAATAGGGGTCATCTGCAAGTCATGATCAATATTCCTATGAAGTTTCATGATCCTAGGCGTAAGCATTCTTGAGTTATCATCCGGAAACCATTTTACTGTTTTGAGTCACAGTGACCTTGACCTTTGACCTAGTGACCTCAAAATCAATAGGGGTCATCTGCCAGTCATGAGCAATGTATCTATGAAGTTTCATGATCCTAGGCATAAGCATTCTTGAGATATCATCCGGAAACCATTTTACTGTGTCGAGTCACTATGACCATGACCTTTGACCTAGTGACCTAAAAATCAATAGTGGTTATATGCCAGTCATGATCAATGTACCTATGAAGTTTCATGATCCTAGGCGTAAGCATTCTTGAGTTATCATCAGGAAACCATTTTACGATTTCGAGTCACCGTGACATTGACCTTTGACCTAGTGACCTGAAAATCAATAGGGGTCATCTTCCAGTAATGATCAATGTACCTATTAAGTTTCATGATCCTAGGCCTAAGCATTCATGAGTTATCATCCAGAAACCATTTTACTATTTAGAGTCACTGTGACCTTGACCTAGTGACCTGAAAATCAATAGGGGTCATCTGCCAGTCATGATAAATGTACCTATGAAGTTTCATGATCCTGAAACCATCTGGTGGACCGACATACCGACCCACCAACATGTGCAAAACAATATACCTCCTCTTCTTCGAAGGGGGGCATAATAAATAGGTTTAAACTAAATATAGTTTTAAATAGCCATAGGGTAAGCAACCAGCCATGTCAGACATTCCCTGTATGGGGCTCAAACCGTTGCCGTACTGTTCTGTAGGCATAAGCCCTAACCACTAAGCCAGGGTGGCATAACAAGGTGTATGAGATTCGCTGCTATATCAATGTTTGACAAGTTACAATGTTTTAATCAACTGAAATGACGATGTTAAGCTATGCTTGATTACTGAAGATAACCATGTCTACATGGATTGAAATTATTATGTTTTTGTCATTTTTTCCCCCCATTTCGGTTGAAACAACAACAAGCTTGTATACAGAAAGAAACATATTCTTAGCAAGTTTGGAAACAATGAGAATTTAACTAAACACTTCAATAGATGACATGCTATGATAATTCTTAGATGGCAATTCTGAGACAACATATAGAAATACATGTTAATATGAAACACTTCTGAACTGGCATCAAACTGGCAACTGAAGGAAAACATTGAAGTCCATGCTCATGTGCAGTGCACTAACATTGAGGAATGACAGGGTTTGAGATGGGGAAAAGCTTGAATCAACAATAGGAAACATTTATAATTACCCTTTGATATCTCAGCTGAAAGAATTGGTTCAGCTTGTTAAATTAGAAAGGAAGGTTTGATTAAACATTTTTAAGTTTTTGCTTTGCTATTTTAGGAGTATTTTATATAAAAATGTGTTTATGCTCTGTATGTAACATATTCAATATTGCAGTATTATAATGAATTCATACATGTATAATTACATAAAACTGTTATTAATTACCTTGATTAACTATATACAGAAATTAACAATCCATTAACAATGCCAACAGATTACATAAAGAGATACGTGTAAAACAATTACCAATTTGCAGAAAAGCAGTCAATATGTGAAATTGTGAAGATATTTGCTCAATAATGCATATGCCTCTGACCTTGAACTTTGATCTCTTGATCTAGGGGTCTTACTTCCCTCAAGATTAACCAGCATAATAATTTAAATGATCTGAGATTAAAGCATTCTCTATATACATGTATTGTGAGGAATATATTGTGACAAAAGTGAAGGGCTAGTAGCCTGGTGACGAAGCATATTCAACTCGTCTAGTTGAGTTTTAATAAAATACTGGGTACTAAATCAAAACCATACAATTTAGATATATTCTATGATGTCTACACAGCTAACAACGTCCAGACCCTGAAATCATTTGTTAAACACTGTAGCTTTCTTCCCTTAAGCACCTATATTTTATAGACTTAATTACTACTGGATTTTTTTCTGACTGATGTACAAAATTTTATGGTTATGGTATTTACATTAACACTTGTAATTTCTGACATTTTTTGTTTTTTGTTTTTGGTGGAAAAGATCAGAAGTAGAATACAATAGACATGAATGACCATAATGTGTAAATTAAATTAAATTTACGAAGAAGTGATCCCTGGATACAGCATTCGCAAGAGAAACAACTATGAAATTATGAAACCATAAGTTATGTTTTTTTTATGCACTTAACTTCCCATCACTGAGATATATCTACCTAAGAAATGCTAATTTGATAAAGTTTTCAAGATATGCCCCCATTCACAATTTAAAAATAATAAATTTACATAGAGCAACAACTCTCAAAATATAGAAGAAAGAGTTATGGTTATTGTGCACTAAACATCCTAACAACAATATATACCTACCAATAGTTTCAAGTGCATACCTCTTTCAGTTTTCAAGATAAGCTTAGGACAACATCTAAATGCAAAAATTAACAATGGGCTATAACAGTAAAATTATTGAGGCAAGGTTAACGCTTTTTATGCACTGCCCTGCACAATTTGATTAATCTTCATATTAAAATTATCAAGATATCCTCCCACCCGAAATGTGTACGAAGGACTCGGATGCCTCCCCTATATTTCACTCTACATAGAAGGGAGTGTTGCTTGTCACACATAATGAGAAGAGTTTATATACTGATGGTCACAGCAACAGCTACTATCGCCAATACACTATTATACCACAGTGACTTGACCTTGAAGCTTTGCACAACAAATAATCCAGATATTATGATTATTTGTGCCAATTTTATTGTGAAATCCAATAATGCAAAAAAAATATAGATATAAGGAATATGCAAAAAACTCCTATAGTACAATGTGACCTTGAAATCCCATCATGCACTACAAAGTTATGAGCTGGACGCAAAATGTTCAGCACAAACACATTTCCAAACTAACACACAATCAAACAAAACTAACACAACAAACACACAGATAGGGGTAACACAATATCCCATTCTGCCTAAATTATGGCAGACGGATAAGAAAAAAGGTCATAATGTTATAGAATGTCTAAGTTGTAATATTTAAAGTAGGATGAAAAAAATTGCAGTCGCATATATTTAGAAAATTGCCTGCCAGTTTGAATGCTGTACATTCAAAAATGTACCCTGACAGGTATTATCAAGGTTTGATTTATGGAAGCACAGACAGACAGACGGAGAATGGACTGACAGACGGAAGGACGGACAGATGGACAGAAAGATGTCCATAGCGATTCCAGTATATAACAAACTGTCAATAGCGATTTTCCATGGTTACCTGAGAGTATTCACGTCTTCCTCTTCTTGAATACAAGTCTTGAATGCGAGCAAAACATGCATCTCTAAAATATGAAGAACAAATATTTAATTTATTATATCAAATATAAGGTACTCAGAACATAACTATTTATTGTCAAGCACAAACAACTGTTCAACTATTAATCTTAAAATAGTATAAAAAGAATAACAAGAACATTGTCCAAACAAGGTAGTATTGTATATGATATTTCTGACATGCTTTAAAAGCCCATACACACTCAAAATCAAGGAATATTTCGTACATTACGAAAAAATAAAGTTAACGCATAAAAAATCAATGTCTCTATAACACTAGTACGGTGGCATAGAGGTGACATTCACTTCTCTTTTTTTAAATTGCTCTCCTCTTTTTTCTATCTTGTGGCCACGAGTTAGCTATGTCGTGACCACGAGATGGAAAAAAGAGGAGTGCAAAACTAAATAAAAGCGGATTGCAATTAAAACAAGAGGGCCATGATGGCCCTGAATCGCTCACCTGACTAACCAAATACAATCCCAACCCAGATTTCATCAAGATAAACATTTTGACCAAATTTCATAACGATTAGATGAAAACTGTGACCTCTATTGTTTACACAAGGTTTTTCTATTATTTGACCTAGTGACCTAGTTTTTGACCCCAGGTGACTCAAATACAATCCCAACCCAGATTTCATCAAGATAAACATTCTGATCAAATTTTATAAAGATTGGATGAAACCTGTGACCTCTATTGTCTACACAAGGTTTTTCTATTATTTGACCTAGTGACCTAGTTTTTAACCCCAGATGACCCAAATACAATCCCAACCCAGATTTCATCAAGATAAAAATTCTGATCAAATTTCATAAAGATTGGATGAAAACTGTGACCTCTATTGTCTATACAAGGTTTTTCTATTATTTGACCTAGTGACCTAGTTTTTGACATCGTGACCTAGTTTTTGACCTAGTGACCTAGTTTTTGACCCCAGATGACCCAAATACAATCCCAACCCAGATTTTATCAAGATAAACATTCTGACCAAATTTCATAAAGGTTGGATGAAAACTGCGACCTCTATTGTCTACACAAGGTTTTCTATTATTTGACCTAGTTTTTGACCTAGTGACCTAGTTTTTGACCCCAGATGACCAAAATACAATCCCAACCCAGATTTTATCAAGATAAACATTCTGACCAAATTTCATAAAGATTGGATAAAAACTGTGACCTCTACTGTCTACACAAGGTTTTTCTATTATTTGAACTAGTTTTTGACCTAGTGACCTAGTTTTTGACCCCAGATCACCCAAATACAATCCCAACCCAGATTTTATCAAGATAAACATTCTGATCAAATTTCATAAAGATTGGATGAAAACTGTGACCTCTACTGTCAACACAAGGTTTTTCTATTATTTGACCTAGTTTTTGACCTAGTTTTTGACTCCAGATGACCCAAATACAATCCCAACCCAGATTTCATCAAGATAAACATTCTGACCAAATTTCATTTTGATTGGATGAAAACTGCGACCTTTATTGTCTACACATGGTTTTTCTATTATTTGACCTATTATGTGACCTAGTTTTTGACCTAGTGACCTAGTTTTTGACCCCAGATGACCCAAATACAATCCCAACCCAGATTTCATCAAGATAAACATTCTGACCAAATTTTTATAAAGATTGGATGAAAACTGTGACCTCTACTGTCTACACAAACAAATTGTTGCCGGACGGACGCACGCACGCATACACATATGGACGCCGGACATCACACGGTCACATAAGCTCACCATGTCACTTCGTGACAGGTGAGCTTCTATTACTACTACTACTACTACTACTACTACTACTACTACTACTACTACTACTACTACTACTACTACTACTATTACTTCTACTACTACTACTATTACTACTATCACTACTGCTGTTACTGCTCCTTCTCCTCCTCCTACTACTACTACTACTGCTACTGCTACTGCTGCTGTTGCTAGAAGTAGTAGTAGTAGTCGTAGTAGAAGCAGTATTAGTAGTATTAGTGGTCATCGTTGTAGTCGTAGTCGTCGTCCGGCGGTCGTCCATCTGTCGTCCATCCATCCGGCGGCGTCCGTCAGTCGTCCCTCGTCCAAACATCGGTCGTCCATCAGTCGTCCCTCGGTCATCCGTCGGTCGTCGTCGAAGTGGTAGTCGTAGTAGTTGTAGTAGTAGTAGTATTTGTAGTAGTAGTAGTAGTAGTAGTAGAAGTAGTAGTAGTTGTCATAGTAGTAGTAGTAGTAGTAGTAGTAGGAGTAGTAGTAGTAGTAGTAGTAGTAGTAGTAGAAGTAGCAGCAGCAGCAACAACAACAACAACAACAACAACAGCAGCAGTAGTAGTAGTAGTAATAGTAGTACTAATAGTAGTATGTAATGTTATATCAGAGCCTTGCCTGCTTTGACCAGCTATATATATGTGTACAGAATATTTACACATGTTACGCAAAATTTGATTGGCTGACTAACTCAGGATCTCGAGATAGCGAAAATTCTCTCCTCTTTTGTTTAATGCACTCTGCCTTTATTTACTGCACCGCTCTTTTTTTAATTGCAATCTGCTATTATTTAGTTTTGCACTCCTCTTTTTTCTATCACGTGGCCACGACATAGCTATCTCGAGATCCCGACTTAGCTAACTCGTGGCCACGAGATAGAAAAAAGAGGAGTGCAATTTAAAAAAAAGAGGAGTGAATGTCACCTGTATGCCACTGTGTATTAGCCAAAATTTCAACGCTAGATGTGGTCTGGTAACATAGATTTAACAAGATAAAAATGATCTTTTTTGCTTTTTTTGGGACAATATATTCAATACATGTTCGTGTACCAAGTTAGTGTTCATGTGTCATATAAATAGAAGTCGTTGTGGGAAATTAAAATGGAATGTATTGTGCCACAAAACAATAAAAACAAGCATTTTGTATCTCTTTATATCTATGTTACCAGACCACATCTAGCATTGAAATTTTGGCTATTGCTATAAGGAACACTAATTGTTTTTGAGTTAACTTTATTTTACGATATATTTTTTCAAAAAAAATGTTTATTTTGAGTATTTATGTTACTTCATATAAAACAAGCAGATATTAACAAGAATTCTGTCCCAATGTTTCTGAAGTTAAATTTTCCCAACATTTCAAACAAAACATTTCTTTGTTTAAAGTGTTACCCCTCAATGTTCCTTTTTATGGGAGAAAAATGAAAATATTTGATATATAACGTTTATTATGCCATAAAAACACCAAAAAGATCCTTTTCATTTTTAGCACAAGTAATCTGGCAACTTGAAGGATTTTTTAAGAATAAATAAATAAAAAATGATTACAAATCCATCACCCAAACACACAGGAGGGAAGCCCCTATTATTTTTTATATATATATATACATGTATATGCTATAATAGAAACTATTTCTATTATAGCATATATATATATATATATATATATATATATATATATATATATATATAATAACAAGAGATGTGTTTGTCAGAATCACAATGCCCCCTATCGCGCCGCTTTGAAATAAAATTTAAATATATCATTTGACAGGTTTAGAAATGTTTCCCTTTTAAAGCTTATTACTTCCCTTGGATTGTATTTTTTTACTTTTGACCTTGACCTTTCACCACTCAAAATGTGAAGCTTCATTAGATACACATGCCAAATATCAAGTTGCTATCTTCAATATTGATAAGTTATGGCCAATGTAAGTTTTCGGACAGACACACAGACAGATAGACAGACAGACAGACAAATGGACTGACAGTTCAACTGCTATATGCCACCCTATCGGGGGCATAAAAATAATAATACTATGGGCTTCCCTCCTGTGCCCAAACATGGTTGTCTTCAAAGGAGACATTTTCTTCAGACAAGTAAGCCTGGCTCTAGGAAAACGGAATTTAATGCATGTGCGTAAAGTGTCGTCCAAAATTAGCCTGTGCAGTCCGCAAAGGCTAATCAGGGAATACTGCTTTTAAATGTTACTTTTGTATGATATTTTTTGTTCAAAGGAAGTGTCTTCATATCAAAAATCCAGTTTAGGCGTAAAGTGTCATCCCTGATAAGCCTGTGCGGACTGCACAGGCTAATCTGGGACGACACATTATTCACATGCAATAAGCCCCTTTTTCTCAAAGCATGACTCAAATGTTTTCACCAACCTTCGTTCCTTTTTATGGAAGACTACCAAAAGTATACAGAGGATAATTGCAGAGAGGAATGTGGCAACAACCCCAACAACTGTACTAGAGGAGAGGCCTCCTCCCCCAGACTTCTGCGCAGTGCTGGCATCCTTGGTCCCTCCAGTGTTGTCACCGGTACCCCCACCGCTGCTGGGTTGCACTGTTGTACTACTCACTGATGGGATGATTCTGGATAAGTGTATAAGAAATAGTTGTGTAGGGGTTTTATTTAAAATTTGTATCATGGCTGTCACACATAAAAACAACCATCCTTAACACGTCCAATAAAAATATGCGAATAAGATAAACAAGAGCTATGTGACAAACAAAACAGCAGTGCCCTATATATATCTGGAACATGCTGCTGGAATTACAATAGGACATTGATTATATATATCAACCAAGCTTAAGCACTTTTTTGTTATTACAGATTGCAGATTTGAGTTTTCAATTATTTTTGTAACCATGTAAATCACAATTTTATTCTAACAAAAACAATGCTGAAATAACATGCATATTCCCTATATGGCACTCCATCTGCATACAGAGTTTCATCAGCAAAGCTAAAGTATATTTTGAGTTATCGCAGGATCTAGATTTGGACAGACAGACCCACTGACAATCCGGGAGAACACTTAAAGTCCACTCTGGTTACACTGATAGGGGAACACCAATAGTCCACTCTGGTTACACTGATAGGGGAACACCAATAGTCCACTCTGGTTACACTGATAGGGAAACACCAATAGTCCACTCTGGTTACACTGATAGGGGAACACCAATAGTCCACTTTGGTTACACTGATAGGGGAACAACAATAGTCCACACAGGTTACACTGATAGGGGAACACCAATAGTCCACTTTGGTTACACTGATAGGGGAACAACAATAGTCCACACAGGTTACACTGATAGGGGAACACCAATAGTCCACACAGGTTACACTGATAGGGAAACACCAATAGTCCACTCAGGTTACACTGATAGGGGAACACCAATAGTCCACTTTGGTTACACTGATAGGGGAACAACAATAGTCCACACAGGTTACACTGATAGGGGAACACCAATAGTCCACACAGGTTACACTGATAGGGGAACACCAATAGTCCACTTTCGTTACACTGATAGGGGAACACCAATAGTCCACTCTGGTTACACTGATAGGGGAACACCTATAGTCCACTCGGGTTACACTAATAGGGGAACACAAATTGTCCATTCGGGTTACACTGATAGGGGAATCAGACAAATGTATCCAGTCATTGCAAGAGCTGCCTCTGACAAAAAGAAAAACGAAATAATAAACTGTGTATTACATGTACTTTAATTAAGCCCAAACAGTATTGACTTACACATTCAGTTGAACACACGCTTGCTTGGTTTCCCATGAAAACACAAAGAGACAATCTGAGGAATTATGTAGTATCTGCGGTGCTTGCTGGAAAAGACAAGTTTGTGCCTTCTTTTATTTTCCCTTTGTGAGTAACGTCATGGTAAAATGGGTCTTAGGCCATATGCGGCCAGCCTAGCTCATGGCCTACATATCAGTGCAGACTGGTCAGGAGCTACCTTTTGTGCTTACAACACCACAAATCTTGCATGACTTTAAGCTGACAGAGTTGCTCCTCATAAACTGTGAGATTGCTCAGGCTGGTATTAAGCAACGCTGGCTGCATATGGCATAAAACCCATTTTTGCATGAAACAACTAATATAATATTTAAAAAGACCCACACACAAGCACTTACAATTATGGTTTAGCAAATTCATTAACAGATACAAATGTAGGTATAAAGGCCACATTCCCTCTAAAATAAAAATGTATGACAATTTTAACAATACCAATACAGTATATCAATTGGACACTGAAAGGAAAAGGCTATTGCAATTAAGACAACAAAAGTTCCTTAATTGTTTTTTTACTACAGTTAAACTAACATAAAGTAGGTTTTTAGTCTTACATCACTATTACTGCAAACAAACTGGATAATGCTGGTCACATTCTCTTTGCTGTGCTCGCCTGTACACTGTTCCTCAGTAGTGTATACTGCCTCCAATCTGTCATCTGTAATGGTAGCGACACTATTAGACATAATCCATTTTTTCAACCAATAACTTTTCAAGCAATTTCTTTAAGTAACAATAAGATAAATACAGGCAAAGTTAAACATATGTCTAAAGAATTTGGCTGACTGATTTTCCTTGAATTGTGATGGTTTAATATGTTGCTATCATTATTTGCACACACAAAAAAGGATCCAATAATATGAACAATACGAAGAATTGTGATACAGTCAAAGAGTTTAACACAGACGTTAAATGCACAAGTTCATCAGTGGACATACTTTGAGACTGATCTTGAAATATTCAGTGGACACAGCCAAATTACAAAACTGAAAATGTATCCACAGGACATCCACCTCCTGCTAACTGTGAATGTTCACATGCAAATAAACCACAGAACACAAGAAAACCCAAAACCAAAATCCTGCTAATTGGGGTTGTCACATGAAATGTAACCGGTCGACACAATACCACCAAACACCCACCCCCTGCTTATTGGGTTTGTAACATGAAATGTAACCAAAGGACACAATTCCACAAAACACCCACCTTCTGCAAATTGGGTTTGTCGCGTGAAATGTAACCACTTGACACAATTCCACAAAACACCCACCTCCTGCTAATTGAATTTGTCACATTAAATGTAACCACTTGACACAATTCCACAAAATACACACCTCCTGTTAATTGGGTTTGTCACATGAAATATAACCACTTGACACAATTCCATAAAACAACCACCTCCTGCTAATGGGTTTGTGACATTAAATGTAACCTCTTGACAAATTGCAAAAAAACAAACACCTCCTGCTAATTGGGTTTGTTACATATAATAATATGCTTGATAAGACACACTAACCGACAGAGGCACAAGCAGGATTAAATGCCCCTTGCAATATTATTCAAAAGGTTAAGCATAAATAGCTATTGTTCTAAGCTATTGTTTGAATTACAAAACACAAGAGGCATCATGCTAAAATCTACCTCAATATGTTTACAATAAACTAACAGACAACAATTTATTGAATGAAGTTCAACATATATTTTATTAAGCAGAAGAATGAATATTGATTTTGCAAAGCAATTACAGTCCAACAGGGCCTAGTCCTCACCCTGAGTAAGCGGTCACATGATTTAAGCAGTCAGTTTGTAAGTTTAGCCTTTCCTGGTTAGAAGCAAAAACAAAATGGCCATATGCACCATAAAACAAGTAACTTGCAGTCTGCTCAGGTTTACTGCTGTTTGCTGCTTATCAGTATCTCAGGGTTGGAAATGAAGCCTTTAAAACTTCAAGCTAGTAAAAAAGGTCTTAAATTAAATTTTATTTTCTAAGGGACTACACATGCATCAAAGTGCGTATCCGATTTGTAGTGTTCAATGTCATACCTTCCATGTAGAATGTTGCCTTGGAGACATCCCCAAGCAGCCTGTACTTCTGGTCCCCAGCCTTCAAGCAGACCACCCCACTTACACAGTGGGGCGTGTTGCCACCAAGATTTAACTCATAGTTGTCTGTTACCGTGTAACTGAATTGTAAAATTTAAAAGATTAATTTTAACTGGGCTCAATGACTGAAAATATGCCAATTACAAGACTATCACCGCCATTAAATTAAAAGGCAACGTAAGCTATAATAAACAAAATCATAAAATTTGCTTTAAAACATTTGAGTGATTTAAAAAAGAAAACACAAATTGTGTTTTCACTATTAAAACAAAACAAAAAAAAATAATATATAAAGATCAAACTTAAGATGACGATTGAAATTTTGTGTTTCCATTTGCAATTGCAATTATTTATAAAGACTAATTGTATTATAAAATAATCTTTTTTTTATATAAATATCATTCATTTAATAATGAAATGAATTGAAATGATTAAAGAATATTTGATAATGGTATTTTGTATTTGTTTTAAAAACATAATGATATGTTGTAATCGTATGCTTTATTTTGTTTTGGTTTTTTGTTAGTTTAGAAATATCACAAAAATACTTTAGGTGTCGTATATAGCCTTGCACCTCAAGGTGTTGCTTTTCTTAACCACAACAATAGATTAATCTGTTATGTGATGCATGAATTGTTTCCTATCAATAGCTTCTTGCTAATTCAGAGGGATAGTCACGTGATAGTCAAAATGGCGACATCCATGCCGTGTCAGTTATTTTTCGCTGTTTTATTCCCGAAAATTTTCTTAGTGAAGCCAAAATAAGGTCAACCGGCTTAGAAATTTTGCAGCAATTAAAGTTGAAATATGGAGCGAATATTTCTATGAAATAAACGCCAGTAACTTTCTTGCTAATATGGCTGGAAAGTGAGCGGAATTAAAAAAAATAATACAAGTAATAAAGGGTATAAACGGCAAAAAATACCTGCCTCGGCATGGACGTTGCTATCTTGTTTGTCAGGTAATTACCCCCTCTGTAATTACTGATTCAAACCATGGCAATGTGAAATTTTTTACCATGCACATGCCATCTTGTAAACATGACAGTCTAAAAATAGCCATAAAAGTCAGGCCATTATTGAAAAGTATACACTGCTGATTCTGCAGTTTTATAACTTAAGTACGCCTTGGTTTACATTGCCATTCTCTGGTATACAATTTGCTGTATCAAAACTTGTGGTATTTGTAAATGAATGCATTTATCATCACTGCTTGTAGTATTTATGATCCATCAATTTACATTTAAAGATCAAATTGCCCAATTGGTGCAAACAGGTACAAATGTACCATGTCATATAAAAAATTAAATGACACATGGTACCTTTTTCCAATGGGACGACATTCTATAACATGGTTAGCAGGTGCATATGAATCCTTAACTGACTGGATATTAAATTCATGCACTGTGATCTACTGCTGGATAACAATATGTTCACCGCATTATTAGGTAAATGTATGGAATGGTAGCAGAATATGTCGTGATTTAAGTAAACCGCTACAACAAGTCAATCATGATGGTATTATGCTACTAACCTTGTGTTCAATATTGCTGTGAGGTTTACCACACTTCCACTACGGGGATCTGTCACTATACCCGCTGTTGTCATGACAACACTGGACCTGAAGTGACAGATGTGAGCATGTTAAAAGGAAAGAGAATTTATAGAATGATGTGAATAAAACAGAAAATGATTTGATAAGAACATAGATTGAAGCCAGATTTCTATTAATCTAAGCTTATTCATCCAATAAGATTAGTCATATCATCGGAGCATGGTTGCATAGCGAACATCAGTGTGTATTAAATTTTATCAATTTTATCTTATTCATCAAACAAATTATTCAAATAATAAAAAATATTTCAGTTACTCATCTGACACCTTCAAGAAGCATTCTATTAAGCAGACAAATCATTGATCAATTGCTGTACAAGTGTCAATCTATTGTGACGTCTGCACAGGAAAATCACGGACAACACTTTCCGGTTTTGTGGAATTATTCTTTTAAAGGAAGTCTCATCAAAACAAAAATAAAGTCTAGGAAGATGTTGTTGTCCCTGACTAGCCTTTATGGACTGCACAGGCTTACGCTATATGGACTGCACAGGCTAATCTGGGATGACACTTAACTCAGATGCATTAAGCCCCCTTTTCCCAGAGCCAGGCTCATTTATATGACAACTCTAGCACATACCTCTTTACTTTGCAGGCCAGACTGGTTTCCCAGCTAACTCTAGCACATACCTCTTTACTTTGCAGGCCAGACTGGTTTCCCAGCAAACTCTAGCACATACCTCTTTACTTTGCAGGCCAGACTGGTTTCCCAGCTAACTCTAGCACATACCTCTTTACTTTGCAGGCCAGACTGGTTTCCCAGCTAACTCTAGCACATACCTCTTTACTTTGCAGGCCAGACTGGTTAACCAGCTAACTCTAGCACATACCTCTTTACTTTGCAGGCCAGACTGGTTTCCCAGCTAACTCTAGCACATACCTCTTTACTTTGCAGGCCAGACTGGTTTCCCAGCTAACTCTAGCACATACCTCTTTACTTTGCAGGCCAGACTGGTTAACCAGCTAACTCTAGCACATACCTCTTTACTTTGCAGGCCAGACTGGTTTCCCAGCTAACTCTAGCACATACCTCTTTACTTTGCAGGCCAGACTGGTTTCCCAGGTGAATTCAAAAATGCAGGACACCTCATTAGCAGCACTACAATACAAACCATATGATTACACTACATCACAAGTTTATTTCTGAATCATTTTTACTCTATTGATGATTTGTTTAGTTGTGTATGCGTTCTTTTTTTTCTTTGTTGTCATTTGTTGAGAATGCTTTATTTGGAAGGCTTGGTTTCTTGTACAACTCTCTTAAGTAAAATGATACTACACAAATGTGTAGTATACTATATTTATAAGGCAAAGTTGCACTGGATACATAGTTTAATAGTTATTTATTACCAATCATAACAAGTCATATCCATATTTAACAAGGGCTGTTTGTAAAACATGCATGCCCCCCATATGGGCTGTCCGTTGTACTGCCAGCCATTGTGTGAATACGACTTTTGTCACTGTGACCTTGACCTTTGACCTAGTGACCTGAAAATCAATAGGGGTCATCTGCAAGTCACGATCAATGTACCTATGAAGTGTCATGATCCTAGGCAAAAGCGTTCTTGAGTTATCATCCGAAAATCATTTTACTATTTCGGGTCACTGTGACCTTGACCTTTGACCTTGTGACCTCAAAATCAATAGAGGTCATCTGCGAGTCATGATCAATCTACCTATGAAGTTTCATGATCCTAGGCATATGCGTTCTTGAGTTATCATCCGAAAATCATTTTACTATTTCGGGTCACCGTGACCTTGACCTTTGACCTAGTGACCTAAAAATCAATAGGGGTCATCTGCGAGTCATGATCAATCTACCTATAAAGTTTCATGATCCTAGGCATATGCGTTCTTGAATTATCATCCGAAAATAATTTTACTATTTCGGGTCACCGTGACCTTGACCTTTGACCTAGTGACCTCAAAATCAATAGGGGTTATCTGCAAGTCATGATCAATCTACCCATGAAGTTTCATGATCCTAGGCATATGCGTTCTTGAGTTATCATCCGAAAATCATTTTACTATTTCGGGTCACCGTGACCTTGACCTTTGACCTAGTGACCTCAAAATCAATAGGGGTCATCTGCGAGTCATGATCAATCTACCCATGAAGTTTCATGATCCTAGGCGTATGCGTTATCATCCGGAAACCATTTTACTATTCCGGGTCACCGTTACCTTGACCTAGTGACCTCAAAATCAATAGGGGTCATCTGCGAGTAATGATCAATCTACCCATGAAGTTTCATGATCCTAGGCGTATGCGTTCTTGAGTAATCATCCGGAAACCATTTTACTATTTCGGGTCACCGTGACCTTGACCTTTGACCTAGTGACCTCAAAATCAATAGGGTTCATCTGCGAGTCATGATCAATGTACCTATGAAGTTTCATGATCCTAGCCCCAAGCGTTCTTGAGTTATCATCCGAAAACCACCTGGTGGACGGACCGACCGACCTACCGACCGACATGAGCAAAGCAATATACCCCCTCTTCTTCGAAGGGGGGCATAAATATCATCTATATCCCAAAAAACGAAAAGTGGCATTGTTCTTTTCACACTTGATCAATATTCAGTGTGTTTGTATTTCGAAGTTAATGAGGTCCTTCCGGGCAAGAGGCAGCATTATGTTAAGACCCGGAGTGTGCTCCATTACTTCTACCTAATTTTAGACTCGCGAAAGTTGGGAAAAAAATTGAATTTTAGCTGCAATTTATTTTTACTGAAAGATACTCAATTTGGTGGGGTCTTACGCTGTGGAGGGAAACCACAGTGCCCTCATACACATTTTGACTAAGTTTTATCAAGATTGAATAATAAATGTGGCATCCAAAGGGGTAAAATAGCTTCCTATTTCACCATGTGACCCAGATTTTGGATGCACTTGACTAGATCATGGCCTTAATAATGTCAACAAAAATATTCTACCAAGCTTCATCAAGATCATAGAGTCATAAAATATGGCTTCTAGACAGTAACAGGCTTTTCTATGATTCGACCCTTTGACCCAGTTTTTGGACGCACATTCTGACCATGTTTCATCCAGATCAGTTGAAGTAAAGTCACCTTTAGAGAGGTAAAGATTTAAAACTTGATTTGCAATGCACAACTCACACGGGACATCACGCCACATATGATACTGTCCATAAGGTGATTGCAATACCGTAATAACTCAAAGTTTTTAGACACTTTAAGTTTTTGGACACCCTCTGTTTTGGCAATAATAATTATTTTTCGTGAATCTTAATTTTCCGACATGCACGTTTTTGTCTATCATTAACGACTCTAAATTTTCGACAGTATATTTTAAAGAGCTATTTAACCAGATTTTGGCACTATATTTGCTTATCTTGTGACACTTTGATCATGGGGTTTTACAAAGAGATTAAGGTCATAAAACCACTTAGTGCTCAGGTGTGGTATAAAAAAAACTTGCACCAGCCCACCCCTGTTTGTATTACAGCCCTAAAAACAACAGCTTACTTTTCGACAAACTGTGGAAAGCCAAGGGTGTTTCCACAGGTGAAGGTAATGCGTGTCCGTGCAGGGGTATTGTCACTGCGTCCCTTTGAGCAGGCTGGGCTTCCCTCACCGTACTCCAACACCAGCTTTCCACTTGTTGCTGTACATGGTCATGGCAAGATTATGTAAATGAAATTAAATGGATAGTAATGCTAAATAAACTACTTTATTTGTACACTGTTTACTTTTAGTTTAGCCTATGTCACTAAATCTTTAATTGTTCACAATTCTTCTCTTTCATCAATATTGGGTCTTTTTATGTACTATTGCTCTCATGGTTTAATTCCTAAAAATTGAAGCTCAAAACTCTTGGCATATTATAGATGTAGCAAACACTTAAATAATTTGAATCAACAAGCCAGCGCAAATCTCATTTTCTTATACACACGCTTAAATCTTAACCATTCAGATAAGTACTTTGAAATGTCCGTAGCCTCTTAGAAAATCGAATTAAATTTGAAACCTTTCTTACTACCGGGGTATGTTCAATTTTAAAGGGCTTAAATTCCAACTCTATAGTACTGATGAGCAGCAAACAGCATAAAACCTGAACAGACTGCTAGTTACTACAGGTCGTTTTTTGTTTTATGCTGGTTGAATATAGCCATTTTCACTTTGCATCTGAGTGGGAAAGAGTTAATTGAGAGTTGCAACCTCACCATCAATGTACATGTCTTTCGTAGCGCTCGCGCTCCCGAGGGACTCAAAAACTCCCGATGAGGACTTGCGGCATGCAATGGCTCCACGCTGGCAACCATCACCAAGGTTACCTCCCTTGAGGGCAGAGCAGACATTGAAAACGTAGCTGAAAATAGAAGTGTTTGTTACTTTTAAAATATCTTTTTATTATTTTGTATTTAAAAAACAACAATCTCTAGCTAAGTTTTTTTTCTTATTTATAATAAAAAACTAAAGTTAAACCCAAATTCTAGATACCATAAAATTAGTTTTTATCTGTTGAATTGTAGTTTTTAACCATAATGAAAGATTGAAGAAATATTAAGACTAGTTATTAAATTATTATTATGGAAGACGTACATTAGAATTACATATTTAAAAAAATGATAAATCTCTATGGAATTAATGAGCCCATGTAATTACAGCACACCAATATATATGAAAGTTGGTCAACAGAAATGCAATCTTACGTATTTTTCTTCGAATCCACAACACTCCATGCACCAGTGCTCTTTGAAAGCAGGGACAGGTCATACAAATGTCCATCAATGATTGCTCTGCAAGGGTTAACAATCCACGCGCAGGCAATAGGCGTGCGCCACAGGAGTTCAATATCACACCCAAACCCTGTCAAGAACTCCGGGGTTCCTAGACTCCCAGGGTCACATTGAAACAGAATGTGACTCTCAGCTTTCTTTGATTCTGTAATGATATAAATATGTTTAATACCAACAAAGACAAGCAAATTCGTTGAATTGATATCCCACGTCAATATGCTTCTGGACACAAAAGGGTTATATTTGACACTCAAAAAAGATGGTGTACAATGCCATTTGGCGTGCATCATCCTCTTATCCATATATATACTCATACCAAGTTTCAATGAAATCCGCCAAAGCACTTCCAAGATATGGCTCCGGACACACACAAAAAGCATTTTTTTCAAGATACAAAGGGCCATAACTCCCTTATTTACAGATGGTATACAATGCTATTTGGCATGCATCATCCTCTTATCCATATATATACTCATACCAAGTTTCAATGAAATCTGCCAAAGCACTTCCAAGATATGGCTCCGGACGTACGGAAAGACGGACGGACGGAAAGACTGAAGGATGGACGGACGGACAGACAACACCAAAACAATATCCCTCCGCCTATGGCGTGGGATAAAAAGTGATATTAACAAAGTGAGTGAGCCATGAAGTACCAGCATTTACACTTTTTTTACAAAGCATATGCTTACAGGTACAGTACTTCCTGATCTTTTTTGTTTTTTTAAGATGTTGTTTTTTGCAGTGTTTCAGTCATATTATGGGGTTTAATAAACTTTACCTGGGCCAGCCTGTTTACAGGTGCACATACTGATGCCAGAAAGTGACAACTGCCCTACTTGAATCAGAGGTAAGGAGACAATGGCGGCAGAAAGGATTGTGGCAGGGCAGGGGGGATGAAACCCACGTTCCTAAGATTTGTGGTCCAACCAAGCTTGCGGATGCATGTATTTTTTTTTTTAATCTCCGCTTTTCAGGGTATCCAGAGGTTAATAAAAGCCTTTATGGTTCATATTATTTCTGTATTCTTATTCATTCATAACAAAATATAAAGGTGCACACAACCATTTTAATCATACAAGCCAAGTTTAAGAAGATACATAATAAAACTTGTCTTTCAAAGTTAAAATGTTTATGATGAGACACTAAATACTGACCAGTACCAATAGTTCGTTTTTCTTGATGGTGCTTTGTCTAGCCTCTTGTTACATTTTATAATATCTATTCGGAATATCTTAAAGGTAATAATACTAATGGTTATGTCTCCCAGTCTATACTGGGGGACATATAGTTTTTGCGCTGTCTATTTGTTGGTTTGTTTGTTGGTTTGCGTCAAACTTAAACATTTGCCATAACTTTTGCAATATTAAAGATAGCATCTTCATATTTGGCATGCATGTGTATCTCATAAAGCTACACATTTTGGGTGGTGAAAGGTCAAGGTCATCCTTCAAGGTCAAAGATAACATATATGGGGGGGGACATAGTGTTTCACAAACAAATCTTGTTGTAAATATTCTTTACTCAAAAACAGTCTTATCTGGAGTTTTCTAATTTGGTCCAGACAACAAAAACCTTTTTGGAAATATAAGTATGTAATATACACCTTAAGTTGGGAAGTTTAGAGTCAATTCGCCAAATATTTGTAAAACAAGAAGAAATAATTAATACCTACACTAATAAACATGTATAGATACATTTATACACAATGGAATGTTCTGAGTTGAACACTTCTTATACCCATACAACTGAAAGTCAAGTAATCAGCCATAATAATTTAACTGGGAATTTAGAATCTTGCTTCAATGCAAAATCTTTGCCCATGTAAATATGACCCTAAAAATGACATAAAATCAGCAAAAAAGTCATTGTGAGAGCACAGGCCATGGAAAGTAACCTACTCTGGCATGTTCCACCTTGGCCATAAGATGGAAAGTAACCTACCGTGGCATGTTCCACCTTGGCCATAAGATGGAAAGTAACCTACTGTGGCATGTTCCACCTTGGCCATAAGATGGAAAGTAACCTACTGTGGCATGTTCCACCTTGGCCATAAGATGGAAAGTAACCTACCCTGGCATGTTCCACCTTGGCCATAAGATGGAAAGTAACCTACTGTGGCATGTTCCACCTTGGCCATAAGATGGACAGTAATCTACCCTGGCATGTTCAGCCTTGGCCGTAAGTGAACTTAGCAAAATAATGTTAGCCCATGAGAATATGAACCATGCTATTAAAACAAGCAAATTTGTTGAATTGATATCACCCGCCAATATGCTTCTGGACACAAAAGTGTTATATTTGACACTCAAAAAATGCATTTTTTTCAAGATACAAAGGGCCATAACTCTGTTATTAACAGATGGTGTACAATGCCATTTGGCGTGCATCATCCATATATATATATATATATATATATATATATATATATATATATATACTCATGCCAAGTTTCAATGAAATCCGCCAAAGCACGTCCAAGATATGGCTCTGGACGGATGGAAAGACGGACGGAAACGGAAAGATGGACTGACGGATGGACGGACAATGCCAAAACAATATCCCTCGGCATATGGCGGAGATAAAAAAAGTCCTGTGAGAGCATAGGTTATGGACTGTAAGACAGTAAACCTACCTTGGCATATTCCACCCTGGCCGTAAGTGAATTTGATGGATTCCCCTTCTTTCAATGCGCTATACTGAGAGGGAGTCCCAAAGGAGACGGCATCCGATTTGCGACACACCATTGAGCTACTACAGTTCAACGGTATGTCTGGCCCTGTCACATTGCCACACATGTTGACCAGGTACACAGACCCAGTAGAGTCATCTTTTACCTGAAGCAAATCAAGAACAAATCAAGGGCCCATATTCACCAACCAATACTTAGACTACATAGAATAAAGAATAAAAAAGAACCAAGAAAAATACATAAAAATATATACAGGCTACAAATACCTTTTGTGTTATAAATAAATTGATCAAAACCAATAATTGTGCATTTAGAAGTGTTTAATTCCAAGTCATAGTGTACAGTATTATACCATAAATCATATTAAAGTTGTCAGAAAATTCTGTATTTTTAGACTTAAGTCTAAGCATTGGTTGGTGAATACAGGCCAATAACTGATGTGACAAATTAACAAGTGTGCCAACTTGTCAACGAATGTGCCCATTGACAGGTTTGGGTAACCCTGTTCTTGAGTAAAATATCAGACAAGGTTAATTTAACACATTTTGGGCTTCAGGTAATCTTGTTTTTTTCAAACTTGGTGAAATTTTTTGGTCCAATAACATTTTCACCAAGTTTAATAATGATATAATTTAACTACGTGAGTTAGAGGTCAGATGAGGTAAATTTGGCCAGTTTTTGCTTTAAAAGGCCCTTAATTCAGAAGTGCTTAAATTGATCTCTCTATTCATCAAACTTGATCAAGATATAATGTAAACAAACATTGTCACAAAGCTTGATGATGATACTGATTAAAACTTTCTTAGTTATAAAGTTGACAAGTTTAATTTGGGCATTTTTTTTATAATTCAAAGGCTTTATTTCAGAAGCCCTTCAGGTAATCTGGCTGCTTTTATTAAACTTTTATCTGAGATGCCCAAAAACTCAATCAACAAGTTTCATTATGATCATATCGAAATAGAGAGCAGACATTGTCCTGGACGCTGCCTGCTTGACCTTGAATGCCACAAAAGTATAAACTATTCGATACTCTAAATGAATGCCACATTATTTGATAGTACATGTATAAGATATTCTAAGTGAATGAATAGATACTAAATACTACAGTGGAACCCCTCTAAGCCAGATCCCCGAGACCGAGAGGAAATTCCGATTTAGAGAGGATTCCAGTTTAGAGGCGAAATTGACTAATAAACTTTCAAAAGGTCAATTACATAGCCTAATGTGGAAAAACACACCTTATCAGCAAATGTTAATAGTTAATTTATATATAACATTCATTCATATTGAATCACATAAGAACAACACTTGTCACTTAATCTGTCAGCCCTTACAATACATGACCAGTCCCATACAAATTTGTTGATCTTTTCAAATTTTATCTTATTGTTAAACCGAGTTTTGCTGAGTGAAGAGTTGTTTTCCCAATGAGACATGAACACAGACTTTTTTCGCACGATATCCACGGACAGCATCTTGAGTGTAGGTTTAGGTAACATCTTTGACACTTTGATCAGTTTGATTTGGTCTTGAAGAGACGATTTTATGCGCCTTCGCTTACAAGGAGGTTCGGAATTTTTAGCCTAAGTTATCTTAATTGCCAATTTGAAAATCTAAATGAATATCTAAATGCAACTGCTTCAAGAACTCTGAAAATTACCCTTTGATATGACACTATTTGGCAATTGACATGACGCCTTATCAGTGATCGCTCCGCCCACTTAATCACGTGGCTCAGCGGGAAGAAAACCTAGACAAGCTAACACCAAAATGGCTTCTTTGCCTATAGACTGCATATAGATTTACGCGATATTCCGGATGATTTTGTGGACTTGTTTAACATCATATTAAACTTGTAAAGGGGTTGATGCCATTTAGTTATTCTGCAAATGCAAAAAATATACGATTAAAGAGAACATCAGCTATTTATAACGGGTAAATCGGTACATTAAACACGCTCTCAAACGCTTGCGCGCTTACCGAAATCGAACCCGTTATTACGTGTAATGGTGGTATTTGCAATAAATTAACACTTCATCGGTATTTACCCGTGTTATTAACAAAATTATTACCGAAACATTCCCCCCTACCCGTGTATTTGACACGAAATAGCGCTTTATAACTGGGAATTCGGTGAAGTTTTACGCGCTTTCTGACGCCAGGTGGGTACCTCAATCCCACATGTTATTGCGTATAAAAGTGATATTAATCATATTAAACATTGCTTATGGGACATTTATCAATCACTATAATTTAAAGCGCAAAAACAACACAGTAAGTTTGGACATTGTCTGATGTAAAATTAGCGTTGTACGAAATGAAATACGGTCAGGCTATTATAAATTAATAAGGCTACCAATATCAGACGCTCGCGCAGGTACCGACTTCCCTGAAGTTACCGCATTTATTGGTTAACTAATATCAGTAATAATAACTCTTTTACAATAGCATTTATCGATATGTCTTAATTAAAATAATAACAAAATGGTTTTCACTTGTTTCTGACACACACAGAAACGCGATTTTTAACGGGGATTTCGTAAAGTTACACGAATTGGGTACCAAAATTCTTAATTATTTTACATGCACACGTGACATAATACATACTAAATAATGCTTAGTTATTGCTTATATGACATTTCAAGTTTGTGAAATACATTAATGTTCTATAAAGGGGACCTCTGTAATTCTTGAAGCTTCCACTCGCTCTCGTCAAGACCGCATTGCTGCGTTGGAAATGGTATAAATTTAATTCATCTAACTTATCTTTCTGGATACCAAATGTCAGAGTTGCATTAACCCTTTTTACACCGTTTTTGCCATATAAAAAATAAACGAAACTCGTTTAAAAAATGAGATCTAGGCATTCGAGCTCCTAGTGTGGATTAAAAGCGTTTATTGGTGACACCACATGACTGCAAATGTGTAGATACCGTTAAAAAGATAATATATCACATGTCACCTTCAAATAACATGTATGATGTCAATTAAGTGCATTACTATCAGAGTAATAAAACACAGCATGAATTAGGCTTCATGCTGGGTTTTATTTCTCTTTAAGTAATGCAGATGAACCTCGCTTCTGACCTAGTAACTGATAAAACTATTTAAAAAAAGTGAAATATAATGTGATAATCAGATCGATAACATAAACTATTTAAATCTGCTAGTATATCCGATAAAAATATATTATAATTGTCTTTGACAGTGTTGACGTTCAGTTGTTCGTGGTGACAACCGCATGTATTTATACATCTCTTACACTTCTCAAGATCTCTTTTCGGCTTTAGAAACGATATAAATTAAATGTCACCTACTAATCTTTCAGGATATCGATTGTCCGAGTTACATAATCCCCATTGACACCGTTTAAGCATTTTTAATCGTTTTTTTAAAGAGGAAAACAAAAGAAACTCGTTGGAATAAAAGTGAACCTAAACATGTAGCATGTCTAGAAAATGGCGGACAGGTCGTTGCTAACGAGTGCGCCCGATTAATCGATCGCTGATTGGTGGATCAATTCTAGTGGGCGGAGCGATCATAGATAAGGCGTCATGTCAATTGTTCCGGTTTAGAGGGTTTCCACTGTATATGATAAAGTGAATGAAGTTAGCTACTATTAGATATTCGTAGTGAATGCCAAAAAATAAGATAATATCAAATGTTCTAGAAATATTTAAACACACAAACATTACATCATCATATCATGAACGTATTAAAACATTTGTTTTTCAGGTAAAGGAATACCGGTAGACACGAACTAAGCTATTTACCTCATATGGAGTGGATTTCTTCAGTTGAGTGAAGTTATAGTTTTGTCCGGTAATTGGGTCATTGTACCCACATACGTTCACGGTGGGTGGGGCAGGGGTGACAACAGAGAGACAGGCCTGTGGCACGTCCCAGGTAAAGGTGAACTCACAGCCGTCCTTTGAGACGAACATCGGGCTGCTCTGAAATCACATGACATTTGTGTAGCTTTGTATTGCTTTATATTTGAAACTCACATTCATCAATTGAGACAAACATAGGGCTACTCTGAAATCACATGACATTGGTTTAACTTTGTATTGCGTTATATATTATATAGAAATTAACTCCAAAACCTTAAAAGTTAGAAATTTAGAGAGAACTGTAAAGTTTTGTGAGGATTTAATTTTCTTTCGTTTTTTGTTGTTGTTCTCTATTTTCAATAAAATAGATTACAATGTTATTTAGACTACTAAGTTTTGAGACTTGATTAATGACTTTTTAAATTCAAATTTTATACAGAAAATATTAACTTATCTAAGTGTTATTATATCAGCTCAACAGTTAATACTACATCCAAAGTCCTCAATTCCTCACATTTTCACTGATTGTAATAACCTGTGTCAAAAGCATCACAATGGCAACCTACCCTTGCATCAGTACCACACTTGAAGATAATCTTGGAGGTGAAATTCTTGGCCCGGTTTGAGTCACACTGTGAGCCATTCACGTACACCAGCACGATCGCCTTGGTAACGCTGTCCCAGATTGGGTGGGCACCTGGCTTACCCAGGCTCTAGCAACATTCAACATGGCATGGTCAAATAATAAAACTCAAACAGAGAGGTATATAAAACACAACAAATTGAAAATATGCAATTTCTGTTCATTCAAAAGGCACTGAAGGCATTAAATAAATAATATCTTCTTTATTTAACAAAAAGGCCCTGCTAGCTATGATGAGAAATATATTGAGATATTGAATAAGAACATAGAAAAAGAAATATGTTTTGCATTAATGGTACCATCTACAAAATTATTGGTTTCAATAATGGTAACCTTTTTTACTAAAGTCATTGAGTTAAGGTTTTACTATGGTTGTATGCAGAAATGGCCTGACTCAGAACACCTACTATCTGCATGTTGTTATTCCCAGGGATCACCTGGCACACCCCGGCACCTGAGGGGCACAGCAACCCGGCAACGGGGGTCAAAGGTGAGCACACGCTGAGGTAGAAGCTGGAGTTATCGTACGTAGAGGAAACCACCTTGTCAGTCACACGAGACAATGGTGACAGGTCCAGGGTCATTGATCCAACATCAACGGTGCATTTTGCCTGCAAGAAAGGTTGAATAATTGACTGATGGCTGGTTTGTCAATTGAATGCAATTCTGTATTGAAAAGGGCGTAATAGCAAACTAGAGTAGTGTGTGTATGTCACAACTTTGCCCACATTCAATTTTTGTTTCACAACTTCGCTATGGAAAGAAAATGCAACATAAAGCCAATGTCACAAATTCATTGGCTGATTATTATAATGTAATGTTTCCTCATTCTAGTACTGATTATTATAATGTAATGTTTCTTCATTCTAGTACTGATTATTATAATGTAATGTTTCCTCATTCAAGTACTGATTATTATAATGTAATGTTTCCTCATTCAAGTACTGATTATTATAATGTAATGTTTCCTCATTCTAGTACTGATTATTATAATGTAATGTTTCCTCATTCTAGTACTGATTATTATAATGTAATGTTTCCTCATTCTAGTACTGATTATTATAATGTTATGTTTCCTCATTCTAGTACTGATTATTATAATGTAATGTTTCCTCATTCTAGTAATGATTATTATAATGTAATGTTTCCTCATTCTAGTACTGATTATTATAATGTAATGTTTCCTCATTCTTGTACTGATTATGATAATGTAATGTTTCCTCGTTCTAGTACTGATTATTATAATGTAATGTTTCCTCATTCTAGTACTAGCAATCAAACTGTTCTAATTTAACACAAGTCCAAAGTGTATTTTTTTTGCTAAACAAAATGGCCATAATGTCAAATAGAAGACGATTGTAAACAAGGCCGTAATGTTCATTCATCAAACCACCTGTTCTTTAAATTACAAGCCGAAAGAATTAGTTGAAATTATTGTTAAAAAAGCAGAAAGAGAGAAATTCAAACCAAATCCCTAACATATTGCTCTGTAGTTATCAAGATTTAGGAAAAACACACTAATTCAGGGATATACAATAAGCTCAACCTATATACAAGTAAGTCCTTTCCAAATCATATTCCAAATCAACTAAAATTCTCTGAACAAAACTTGTATTAGTGCATCAAATAATTCAGGGTTGTTTTGACCAACAGATTAGATTGTTTTCCGCAGATGTGGGAATCTGCACTACATATATTGAAACCAGTCAAGTTGAACCTCTGTCTGAGAAAACTTGGCTTAATGCATGTACAAAAAGTGTTGTCCCAGATTTGCCTGTACAGTCTGCACAGACTTATCATTGACAAAAACAAAGTACTGTCCCTGATAAGCCTGTGTGGACTGCTAATCTGGGACAACACTTTACACACATGCATTAAACCCATTTTTCCAAAACCAAGATTCCATTGCTCACATCTATCTCACAGACGAGGTCAGTCATCCAAGCGATATAGTACGTGCAGTCGTCTGTCTCGCTCTGAAACACGGGGCGACCAATGCCATGATGATCATTACATATGAAGCTGACCGTAGTGCTGCGGTTAAACTGGTTATTGTGGCATGGAGCTCCACCGCTGAACGACTGAATCACCACACCATCATCGTACCAGAGGTTTGAGACCACATTTCCTGCATTGTACTTATTGGTACCTGATATTTGAGACTGACAGACCCCTGAAATAGATGGTGAAAAAGAGGGAAATAAGCATAAAAAGCTTTCAACTGGCATATTAGCCAAGCTCTGACTAAATGCCTAAATGAAGTCCACGAAGGCTTCTCAGGGAGGACATTTTCTGCTTAGACTAGATTTTCATTAAAAATTTGCATGCTGGGAAATTTGTCGTCTGCTAAAATGTTGTCTCCTGAATTTCTAAAATTAGCATTTTCTTAGATTTTTTCAAAAAATACTATCAGAATAGCAAACAGTTTGGATCCTGATGAGACGCCACGTTCTGTGGCGTCTCATCTGGATCCAAACTGTTTGCAAAGGCCTTCAAAATTCGGTTACAGCACTGGAAGGGTTAAAAAGAGACTTATTAAAAACAAAAACCAACATAAAAGCAAAAAGTGTTGACCCCAATTAGCATGTGTGGACTTCACAGGCTAACCTGGGACGACTTTATGCCAATGCATTAAGCCTCATTTTCCAAGAGCAAGACTCCTGTACTGGTTGATGGAGATTACCACCCTTATATAGTGTTTACAAAAATTGTGAACTTAAATTGGGAACTAGTCTTTTTACGGATAGGCTTGGGTTAACATGTTTAGTTTGAATAGTGTTATCTTTAGGGAGATTACTACCACTTCTTTCTGCTTTGACACATTGTGAACTTTAACTGTGATCTTTAATGGGTAGGTAATGTATGCCACACGTCAACTGGTCATGGATAATAACTTGCAGAAGTGTGAAAATCTCTTCATGCATTTACTTGTTAAGAAATGGAAACAACCATTTAATGACCAACATTATCTTAACAAGAGCACCGCCTTGCGGGTGCAGACCGCTCATCTATTTTCTTTTAAGGTGAAGGGACTCTCAATTTCAATCACAAAGGAGGGAGGGGTGGAGTGAAGAGGGGTGTATAGTGTGGGGGTGTGGACATTTATTACATTATCTTCCAAAAATGCGGGAAAAAAATGCAAAAAAAAATAAAAAAATCGGTGTGGTGGGGGTGGTTGGGGGGGAGGGGATTCTTGGGTGCGATGGATGGACGGTATTTCAAAAATAAAATAATAAAATAAATATTTGTGTTTTTAACCGTTTCAAAAAAAAAATTGGGAGGGGGGGGGTAAAGTGTGAGGGTGTGGTGGTCATTTGTGAGATGATCTTAAAAAAAAAAATGGGGGGGGATTCGGGGGGGGGGGGGGGGGGGGGAGGGGAGGGGGCGGAGGGCACGGGGGATGGTTTGGGTGAAGTCTAAAGTATCAATCAAATCTAATCATAAATAAAGAAGTTATGGCAATTTTAGCAAAATTTAATAAAATTTAATAATTTGACCTTGAGAGTCAAGGTCATTCAAAGGTCAAGGTAAAATTCAACTTGCCAGGAACAGTAACCTCATGATAGCATGAAAGTATTTGAAGTTTGAAAGCAATAGCCTTGATACTTTAGAATTAAAGTGGATCGAAACACAAAATTTAACCATATATTCAAAGTTACTAAGTCAAAAAAGGGTCATAATTCCGTAAAAATGACAACCAGAGTTATGCAACTTGTCCTTTAACTGTACCCTTATGATAGTTTGCGAGTGTTCCAAGTATGAAAGCAATATCTATGATACTTTAGGGGTAAAGTGGACCAAAACACAAAACTTAACCAAATTTTCAATTTTCTAAGTATAAAGGGCCCATAATTCCATCCAAATGCCAGTCAGAGTTACATAACTTTGCCTGCACAGTCCCCTTATGATAGTTAATAAGTGTTGCAAGCTTTGATACTGTAGGAATAAAGTGGACCTAAACACAAAACTTAACCAAATTTTCAATATTCTAAATATTAAAAGGGAACATAATTCTGTCAAAATGCCAGTCAGAGTTACATAACTTTGCCTGCACATTCCCCTTATGATAGTTAGTATTTTTTAGTGTTGCAAGTATGAAAGCAATAGCTTTGATACTTAAGGAATAAAATGGACCTAAACACAAAACTTAACCAAAATTTTCAATTTTCTAAGTATAAAAAGGGTACATAATTCTGTCAAAATGCACGTCAGAGTTATCTTACTTTGCCTGCCCAGTCCCCTCATGATAGTAAGTAAGTGTACCAAGTTTGAATGCAATAGCATTGATACTTTCTGAGAAAAGTGGACCTAAACGCAAAACTTAACCGGACGCCGACGCCAAGGTGATGACAATAGCTCATAATTTTTTTTCAAAAAATAGATGAGCTAAAAATGTGAAGCATTTATTTTATGAATTTTTAAAACAACATTTAACATAGTGTTCAAGCATGTATACAAATCCATTTTCTGTATGCTGTGCTACATTTGCTGGTCATGGATAACAATTTTCAGAAATGTAAACATCTCTTAAGGCATTTACAAGTTAAGAAACGGTAACAAAATTTGGAAAACGGGGCATACATCTTACCAATTTTCACCAAAATATTTTAAGTAATATTCCAGCATGTATACTAACCCATGTTTTTGTCTGCTGTTCCACAGGCACTGTTCACAAGTGGTGCACACACGTTGAACTCATACAGGTGTTCGTTGTCTTCCTTTACACTCCAACCCGTAGTTAAGGACTTGAGTCGTGACAGGTCGAAAACATATCCTGAAACAATGGTGTATTTGTTTTTTTCTTTTATGTTTTACTTAACAGCATGAAAGTCAAATGATGATTATGAGTAAATATAAACATACATGTATGAATATTTTAGGTCCAAATCGGGACATTTAATAACAAGGGACAAAATTGTCACAAAACCAGGTTTTCAATGTGAAAAAAAAGTCTGATAAAGGGAGACAACTCAAACTGAACTGATAGTTTATAATTAACCCCTTTGTTTCAAAATAAAACTATTTTTAGTCATGGGGACCTTGACCTAGGAGATATTGATGTAATTCTTTCGTGCGACACATCGACCAATGATGGTGAACAAATGTGCCAAATGATTTTAAAATCTCACGATGAATGACATAGTTATGGCTCGGACAAGCTCATTTATAGCCATTTTTGACCTTTGAACTCAAAGTGTGACCTTGAACGCAACACACCATCAAATGATGGTGAACAAATGTGCAAAATGATTTTAAAATCTCACAATGAACGAAAAAGTTATGGCCCGGACAAGCTTGTTCCGCCCGCCCGCCCACCCGCCTACATTCACCAATCTAATAACCAGTTTTTTCTTTCAGAAAACCTGGTTAAAAATTGTCGCGACATTTGACAACAAAGCGGGACCACCTAGCAAGGAGCCCGGGACATTTAGAATATTTCCGACATTTTGCCTGGTGAAGCTTATCAGATCTCAATTGTGAAACACTGGCATAAGTACGCATACTTATGGTAGCAACTGACAACTGCTCTATTTGAATCAGAGGTAGAAGTAGAACACATGTACACATTTTTCATGACCAAAGGTATGTAATTATGTTGCTCTGCAAAAATTTGTGTCCAAGATCTAACAAGCAAAGAAATTATTATTTGAAAGACAAATATAACTCCCTGAAATAAATTATTCAGTAACAAAAATTGTGACGGACAGATGGACAGACAAACCCACATCGAGCAGGAAAGAAACAAATATGTGGAAATTTGAAGCGAAGTAAAAATGGCTATATGCAGTCAGCATAAAAGAGTTGGAAATGAGACCTTTAAAACTTAAATAAAACAGAAAAATTGGCAACTGTATGCCTCCCCTTTCAGAGAACACAAAAAAATATCTTTGTCAAACATAATTTGATAGCGTTTGAAAGTGATCCAAAGAAAAAATATTTTTTATTTAAACACATGAAAATTAAAGGGCCATGACTTTGCATGGGTCAGGCAACTTTTCTCAACTATCAAATATCAAATGTGACCTAGGCATCATATCTAAGTTAATTGAAGATTCTTAAGAACAAACATATTGTAAAATCACTTATATTCATTCCCATGAAATTACTTGGTTTTCCAAAGAAGACTTTTTGGTTGATATGAAAATATGTGGATTTCTATTTTAAGAAAAAAAGAGAGTAATTGAGACATCATTTACCATTAAGACATTTTTTAACCCATGTGTATTAGTTAAATTCGCTCATCAACCAACCCACAAAATCAACAAATTGTTGTATCACACAAATAATAATGATTTTACGGTATTTACCTTATAGAGCAGAAATGCTGATGACAGACAAACCAAAAAACCGACAGCAAAACCATATTTTCTTTCTTCATTGATGATTGCTATAATTATAACTTATGTCTGTTTGACTGTCATCTCCAACCATGCTTTGGGACATATGCTTAAGAAACACTTCCCAATCAATTGAGTACACCAAGGATAGTTTTTTAATTCATGTGTTAACATTTTTAAACAAATCTTTTCTTCATCAGAAAATTTAGAAATTGTATTGACATGTCATAACTTAGGTTTCAGATTTTATATAAATATTCACACAGCTCACCAGTTCTTGGGTTAGTCACTAGACACGTGATGTTGCCCACGGATACAGGTGCTGGTGTGGTGGCATCCTTCAGGGGGCAGGCAGCAGACGTGGTCCACGTAAAGTGGTGCTCACAATCTCCAATCTTGAAATGCTCGCTGGGACTGGTGTCCTGAAGAAGAGCAAAACATTCAAGCCTTGATCTGGGAAAACTGGGCTTAATGCATGTCATGATGTGCGTAAAGTATTGTCCCTGGCAAGCCTGTGCAGTCTGCACAGGCTAATCAGGGACCAAATTTACAGCTTTCATGAAATTTTTCCTTTAAAGGAAGTCTGTTCTTAGCATTACTCCATTTTAGGCGGACTACACTGGCTAATCTGGGACGACACTTTACGCACATGCATTAAACTCCATTTTCCCACAGCAAGGCTAATATGGGATTATGAAATTATGTCAGTTGATTAACATCACATCCTTACTACAAAATCTTTGATAAACAAGAAACCGTCGGAGACGGGTGATGCTCCCCAAAGTTTTTTTTTGTCACAATATTGCACTATATATTCAGATAAAAGGAAACGTCTTGAGGGGCATAACTTTGGACAAAATAATACGATGGATGGTTTAGCAACTAAAAAATTTCAAAGGGCCATAACTCTCTAAATAAATCATCCAACCAGAACCCACTAATAACATGCGCATCTCATCAAGGTAGTTAAGCTTCCCATTAAGCTTCATTGAATTCCGGTCATTAGTTACTTAGAAATAGCCCGGACAAGAATTGCACTATATGTACATTTAATGGAAAATTTCAAAGGGCCATAACTCTGTGAAAAATCATCCGACCATAACCGGCTGATTATATGCACATCTCCTGTTGGTAGTGAAGCTTTCCATACAGTTTCATTGAATTCCCGTGATAAGTTGCTGAGAAATAGCTCGGACAAGAATTGCACTATATGTACAATGGAAAATTTCAAAGGGCCATAACTCTGTGAAAAATCATCCAACCATAACCTGCTGGTAATATGCACATCTCCTCTTGGTAGTGAAGCTTCCCATAAAGTTTCATTGAATTACCGTAATAAGTTGCTGAGAAATAGCTCGGACAAGAATTGCACTATATGTACAATGGAATATTTCAAAGGGTCATAACTCTGTGAAAAATCATCCAATCAGAACTGGCTGATAATATGCACATCTCCTCTTGGTAGTGAAGCTTCCCATAAAGTTTCATTCAATTCCGGTCATTAGTTGCTGAGAAATAGCCCGGACAAGAATTGCACTATATGTACAGTTAATGGAAAATTTCAAAGGGCCATAACTCTTTGAAAAATCATCCGACCAGAACTGGCTGATAATATGCACATCTCCTCTTGGTAGTGAAGCTTCCCATAAAGTTTCATTGAATTCGGGTCATTAGTTGCTGAGAAATCGCCCGGACAAAAATTGTGCACAGACAGACGGAGGGACAGACGAAGCGGCAACTATATGCATAAAAAACGGAGTTATCTAGACTCCTCTATTGCTTAATGATCTCTGAATTATCTTTTTCCATCAAAAGACCTGTGCCATTTATTTGGAATTCTGATTTAAGTAATAGAATACCTAGACATGTGATGATGAATTAAATAAAGCATATTACTCATTATGCACTTAACAGTTAAACTTAATCTTGTTTTTTTTTAAGGTGCATGTGTTTCCATGAATACAAAAAAAAACAAAATTAATAATGTTGAAAGTATTTTATTTAAAGTCCAGAAATAAAATAGAGCTCCTTTTTAATAAGTATATTCATAACCTATTGTAGGTAAAAGCAAATAATACATCCATAGCAGGTATTCTGATTTCATGGATACTTTTTCTGGAAACACAGATGCTACCCAGATGTAAGTATTAGAATAGAAGAGATCAATAAACTTATCAGGAACTATGCATTGAGCATTTTTTTTTTTAAATGGACACTAAAATACATTAACGACCACTACAAATTCCACAAACCTTGGCCTTTTCATCGCACATAAAGAGAATTCTGGTTGTCATAGTACCCGTTCCACACTTCACACCATTAGTATACGTGAGGGCAACATGACCATTGACGTAGGCGATCTGGTTGCTATTGGGTTCACCAATGTTTAGGTATCTGTCAGACCAATGAAGAACAGAAATGAGGGCCTTAGTTATGTATCATAGAACACTGAATTTACTTATAGAAGTGTTAGTACACTGTAATTCCAATATCTATCCAATTAAATATCAAATTAAATCTGACAAATTTTTGGAGCGCTACAAAGGAAAGGTATTTGGGCAGTTGGCAACAATATTGTGCTAATAGTGTTCAGATAATAAATTTATCAATTGACAGATAACTGTAAAATTTAGGCACCACATTTCTTAGAAGGTAATTGTGAAGAGGTATGTATTTAAACCTCCAGTTTGCAATATTCACTAGAGCCTTGTCACGAAGGAAACTAATCCTCCATAATAGCTTTGTAAGCCATGTCAATTGGTACATAACTAAGGAATGTGGGGACCACTTCAAATGATTCAGTCGTTCTGTACATATACAGTTCATGGTGATGACACATTGTTAGTTTCAATGTAAACGCTTGAGAAAGAATAAGTATGCTTCACAAACAGAGAATATGTTTAGTGGACTGACTGACAAACCAACTGACAAAAGAGGGAGTCTAATGTACCTTATTCATGTGGGGTAAAATAAATCAATGGCAAAATAAATACATCAAAGAAGCAATCAAACATAACTAGTATAAATTTATTTTATGATCTTATAAGACCGCATACAACCTAAACAGTCTGTGAGTTACTGGCAGGCTGTTCTGGTTTTATGCTGGTTGCATATAGCCATGTTCACTTCGCTTCTGAGTGGGAAATAGTTAACAAATCAAACAGCGTACTTGGTGGTATCAGTGTTGTTCTTGGAGAGATCCACCATGCAAGCAGCTGCATCATAGGGGCAGTAGGTGTCTGAAAGGTTTACAAACAGGCTTGAGAACAGATAACAAACCCATTTGTATCATACAAAACAACAAAGAAAACCATTGTTACAAAGGGGCACAAATAAAAATCATTAGAAAAATCACCACCAAACCAAAGTACCTTTCTGAAGTATGAGAGACCTGCAGACATTGATGATGAATCTCATATTCCCATCTGTGGACTCGTAATTATCGTCATCTAACGTGAGACTTCCGAGATCGTAATTCTTGCCGTCTGGTCCGGTGATAGCGCAGGCTCCCTCTGACCACGGGGGGCATGCGCGGTGCGTCTTCCACTCAAATATGTATTTACAGTTGAAAGCTTCTTCAATGAATACTGGACCTGAAGAAAATATGATTGTCACCAGACAGAAGAAAGTTGTCGTCGTCGTCGTTGCAAGCATCACCATCATTACAATCATCACCAACAGCAAATTCATTTACATCACTTTCATCATCTGGCTTTTCTTTTATTTCCATATTACACTCCCTTTCCATAACAACATCATAACCGTACCTTGGGACCCATCCTGGCTTTCATCACAGGTGAAGCGTATGATCGTCTGCCGTGTGTATTTCCCATGACAATTGTCCTTGCCCTCTGTGTATGTTAGAGTAAGCTCCCCTCCTTGGTATGTTATGTTGGCATTCCCAAGACCTGATGAAAACATTTACACACAGATAAATACATGCTTACAACTTTTTATGATACTATAACGTGGACAATAGCAATCTTATATACAATGTCTTTATTAACAGAAGAGGAAACAAATTTCAATACAAGTATTTACAATATTAAACTTTGATGTTTCAAACATCTGCAGTTTGCATCAAAATGAAGTTATAAATGAAGTATTAAACATTTTAAAATTATTGAATTTTACATTTCACATAAATGATAGATACGAATGCTAATAAGAAAGTGATTAAGGGATTAATACTAGAAATATGAATGCAATCTTTTTCAATACTGGTAAAAGAAATATAAAAAAAACACTTTACAATAAATAAACCATAACTAAACTTTAAACTTGCACATACAATGTGTTACTTGACAGGTAATAACTAAAGAAGGATAAAATCAACGGAGCCGGGTTCTGGAAAAACTTTGCTTAATGCACGTGCATAAGGTGTCACCCTAGATTAGACTGTGTGCTCTGAAAAATTCCATAAAAGCTGAAAGGGCCCTCCTCGATTAGCCTGTGGGGACTGCATAGACCAATGTGGGACAACACTTTAAGCACATGCATTAAGCCAAGTTTTCGAGGAACACAGCTCATATCTGACAAACCTGCATTTACTGGCACAAACAGTGGATTGGATGATGGTTTAGTCTGACAGGCACCAACGCCGCTTGCATTCGTGCCACAAACGGCAGGATTAACAAGTGGCCCACAAACATTCACGATGTAGTCATAGTCGCCAGACTTCACGTGATAGTCACCGTCCTTCTTAATTAGACTTGTCAGGTCAAACTGGTAGCCATACCTCGGCTCAATGACTTTGCAGTTGGAACCAGTCCTTGACTGTCATAAAATCATACAGTGATGTTACCTTTGTGACAATTTTGTTAACAACCACACTGGTATATTGGTTAAAAAATATATCGTACAACCTGAAACTTTGAAATATTTATCATAGTCTTTAGAATAGTCAATTGAACATTCTTTTGTTTTGTTTATGGACAGAGGTACTAAGATATATCTTTGTCTGGAACACTTATAACATTTTTACTTAGAATAGTACGAATCAAACACTTTTAAAATTCACACTGAAATAATCTATTTCTAAACAAATGAAAATTTAAAACATCAATTTGGAAAAAAATGTGGGAAAAAAGAAACTACATTCCATTGGAAATACATGTATGACCCAGTAACAACTAAGAATCAGCCAAAACGTCTTAAACACTACCTGTAAATGATGGTTTAACCCTTTCCCTCTCAGAAGCAAAGTGAAAATGGCTTTTGCAACCAGCATAAAACCAGAACAGCCTGCCAGTAACCCACAGTCTGTTCAGGTTAATGCTGTTTGCTGCTCGTCAGTATCTAAGAGTTGGAAATGAAACCTTTAAAACTTGGATCTAGTAAGAAAGGTCTTTAATTAAATTTAACTTTCTAAGGGACTACACATGCATCAAAATATGTATCTAAGTGGTAAAGGGATATCAATAGTTTTACAAAGTCCCCGAGTGCTTACCTGTAGAGGGCAGGCCGCCGGTGTAATCCAGTTGAACACATACTCACAGGTGTCTGTCTCTTGTACAAACTTGGGGCCAGACTGTAGGTGAACATTGGCAAAATGATAAAATAATTTGCATCAAGGCTGACATATAGCTTATTTTCATATAAACTTTACTAACCACAGATTAAATATTTTAACTCTGCAATCATTTTTTTAAATACTTTTTCATTAAATATTAATCAATTCATAACCTTAAAGATATATTTTTCCTTTTTAATGCTTTTAAGATAACAGTGTTAGGTGTTTAATAAAGCTTGACATAGAAACGTAAATACGTTCAGCATCAAAAATCACTTTTCTAACATACACAAATATCCTTTGAAAAAAGTTAATATGTCTTTAAATCCCATCTCATCAAGTTTCTTCCAGTTAAACATTTAAAAAAAAACATTGTTTAAATTTGGTATAAATCATATTCCAAACAAACAAATAAAGCATAATAATATTTATTTAAAGTTGGTCTGAAGTAAAAAAAAACAAGAGGGCATAGGCCCAAAGTCGCTCACCTGAGATAACAAGATATTATTGGGACAAATCTTCTGACCAAGTTTCATGAAGATCGGAAAATAAATGTGGCCTCTACAGTGTAAACAAGGTTTTACTATAGCCATATAAGGAAAAATGCCCCGACCCCTGGCAGCCATGTTTTTCAACCAACCGGCATCATTTTTTTATCTCTTCCAAGATATTATCACGATGAATCTTCTGACCAACTTTGATAAAGATCAGACAGTTAAAGTGGATTCTAGAGTGTTAACAAGATTTTACTATAGCCATATAAGGAAAAATGCCCCGCCCCTTGGAAGCCATGTTTTTCAAGCAAACATAATTATTTTCGAACTCATCCAAGATATCATTGAGACCAATCTTCTGACCAAATTTCATGAAGATTGGACAATAAATGTGGCCTCTAGAGTGTTAAAAAGGTTTTACTAAAGCCATATATAGCCAAAGGAAAAATGCCCCGCCCCTGGTGGCCATGTTTTTGAAGCAACCAAAACCATTTTTGAACTCATACAAGATATCATTGGGACAAATCTTCTGACGAAGTTTCATGATGATCGGAAAATTAATGTGACCTCTAGAGTGTTAATAAAGTTTTACTATAGCCATATAAGGAAAAATGCCCCAAGGTGGTCATGTTTTTCAACCAACCGGCATCATTTTTAAACCCGTCCAAGATATTATTGAGATGAATCTTCTGACCGAGTTTCATGAAGATCTGACTATAAATGTGGTCTCTAGAGTGTTAACAAGATTTTACTATAGCCATATATAGCCATATAAGGAAAAATGCCCCGCCCCTTGGCAGCCATGTTTTTCAAGCAAACGTAACCATTTTCAAACTCATCAATGATATCAATAAGACAACTCTTCTGACCATATTTCATGAAGATTGGACAATAAATGTGGCCTCTAATGTGTTAACAAGGTTTTATTATAGCCATATAAGTAAAAATGCCCTGGCCCCCTGGTGGCCATGTTTTGCAACCAAAAGACATCATTTCTGAACTCGTCCAAGATATTATTGGGATGAATCTTCTGACAAAGTTTCATGAAGATTGGACAATACATGTGGCCTCTAGAGTGTTAACAAGAATTTACTATAGCCATATATAGCCATATAAGGAAAAATGCCCCGCCCCTTGGCAGCCATGTATTTCAAGCAAAGGTTTCCATTTTCAAACTCATCCAAGATATCATTGGAACATATCTTCTGACCAAGTTTCATGAAGATCGGAAAATAAATGTGGCCTCTAGAGTGTTAACAAGGTTTTACTATAGCAGTATAAGGAAATATGCCCCGCCCCCTGGCGGCCATGTTTTTCAACCAAAAGGCATCATTTTCGATCTCACCCAAGATATTATTGGGATGAATCTTCTGACCAAGTTTCATGAAGATTAGACAATAAATGTGGCCTCTAGAGTATCAACAAGATTTTACTATAGCCATATATAGCCATATAAGGAAAAATGCCCCGCCCCTTGGCAGCCATGTATTTCAAGCAAAGGTTACCATTTCTGAACTCATCCAAGATGAGTGTTTTTATTTTTGTAAGATTTGAACTGGTTACCTATATTTTGAGTTGACCCCCCTAACCAAACATCAAACTTTGCTTACAAAAATAAATATGACCAAGATTCATAAAATCTGAAACAAAATTGTGAGCTCAAGAGTGTTTACTAGGATTTTGAATATAATGAAAATTTTGAAAATCTAAGGGCAATAATTATGGCATTTATTATGTGATTTTGCTCATTATCAAACTTGACTGAGATCTTTCAGCAACTTTGATAAAGAATGCTTGAGAAATGTGAATGCTAGAGTTTTTACAAACCAAATGTGGACGGACGGCGGACAAAGACCAGTCCTAAAACCTCACCTGAGCAATCAGGTGAGCTAAAAAGTGTGTTACCGATCTGAGCCATTTTTCAAATTGTCCGAGAAATAAATAAAACCAATGTATTGACTAAGTTTCACGATGATTAGGCAAAAAAGTGACTTCTATAGTGTTCAATCACAAGGTTTCTTTCCAGTAACATAAGGAAAACTGCCCCACCCCCCTGGCGGCCATGTTTTTTTACCGATCGGGACCATCTGAGATATTTATAAAACCAATCTTTTCACCAAGTTTCATGATGATTGGGCAAATAATGTGACTTCTAGAGTGTTCACAAGCTTTGTTTACTATATAAAAATAAGAAAACTGCCCCCCCCCCCCCCGGCAGCCATGTTATTCAACTGACCGGAACCATTTTTGAACTCTCTTTGTATCAAGGAAACAAATGTTTTGACCAAATTTCATGAAAATTGGGCCAATAATGTGACTTCTAGAGTGTTAACATGTTTTAACTATATACATATAGAGAAAAAAGCCCCACCCACTGGCTTCCATGTTTTTTCACTAATCTGGACCATTCTCAATCTCGTCCGAGATATCAATAAAACCAATGTTTTGACCAACTTTCATGATGATTGGGAAAAAATTGTGACTACTAGAGTGTTAACAAGGTTTCTCTATAACCATTAAGGAAAACTGCCCCGCCCACTGGCGGCCATGTTTTTCAACGGACCGGAACCAATTTCGAACTAAACCAACATATCATTTAGGCAAACATTTTGACAAAGTTACATGAAGATTGCGCATAAAATGTGACCTCTAGAGTGTTTACAAGGTTTTTCTTTTTTGACCAAGTGACCTAGTTTTTGACCCAGCATGACCCAGTTTCTAACTTGATCGAGATATCACTGGGACAAATCTTCTGACCAAGTTTCATGAAGATCGAAAATTAAATGTGGCCTTTAGAGTGTTTTCGAACAAATGTGGACGGAAGGACGACAGACGTACAGATGACGGACAAAGACCAGTCACAAAAGCTCACCTGAGCAATCAGGTGAGCTCAAAATGACCCGCCCCCTGGTGGCCATGTTTTTTAACCAACTGGCATCATTTTCGAACTCGTCCAAGATATTATTGGGATGAATCTTCTGACCAAGTTTCATGAAGATCAAACAATAAATGTGGCCTCTAGAGTGTTAACAAGATTTTACTATAGCCATACAAGGAAAAATGCCCCGCCCCTTGGCAGCCATGTTTTTCAGGCAAACGTAACCATTTTCGAACTCATCCAAGATATCATTGGGACATATCTTCTGACCAAGTTTCATAAAGATTGGACAATAAATGTGGACTCTAGAGAGTTAACAAGGCAAATATTGACGGCGCACAACGGACGACGGACAAAAAGCGATCACAAAAGCTCACCATGAGCACTTTGTGCTCAGGTGAGCTAAAAATCATTCAGTTGTGTGCATATAGGTTCATAATGGTATGTCAAAATGGACATTTCAAAAATGTTTTTACAAGACCATCAAACAGTTCAATCCTTGATTTCAGAATGTCCAAGGAATCATGAAAAACATTTTTGCCGTATGATCACTTGCCTCAGACTGGCCACACAGGAAGTTGATGGTGGTGCTCCTGTGGGACTCGTTCGGGGCCCCCTTGTGGCAGACGTCTCCGTTGCGGTAGTGCAGGCTCACTGTGCCATTATTGGCAACAGGCTTGGAGTGGATATATCCCATGTTGTACGACTGGCTGTTAGAGGCGTACTGGCAGCCTCCGATTGGACCAGCTGTAAATACAACACGAGCTGTGTACAGGCAAAACTGGGCTTCATTCATGTGAGGGAAGTGTCGTCCAAGTCTGCAGTTGCTAATCAGGGAAAACCCTTCCATATAGGCTGGATTTAAGTTTAAAAGAGACAAAGTTAACAAACAATACCATAGAAGCAGAGAATGTCACCCCTGATTAGCCTGTGATTTAACCATTTTTTACAGCAAAGCAGTGATTTACAAGGCAGTAACTTAACCAGGCCACATTTTACTGGGTTGGCTGGTTCACTAATATAAAGTGTACATACTTATGCCAGTGACTGAAAACTGCCCTACTAGAATCCGGGGAAGGAGGATTTCATAACCAATCCAAAAACAAGTTGTATGGTCGCACAGGGGACAAAACCAGCAGTCTGTGGATATAGTGGTCGAGCTTTCTACCGAAGGAGCTTTCCAGCCTTGCTCTAAGTGCAATTGTTGATTAAACCATAATTAAATTTGCTTTGGAATGACATCTGTGGACGTCCCACAAACATCCGCACAGAGTTTGCACTAAGTTTGATAAAGATTGGATTTTGGACTTCAATACCAAAACTCACAGACTATCCAGCTTTCAAAAAAATGGGTACACAATTATCAATGACTTCCAAGTTATCATTAAAAACCAAATCTGGCATATACCTGGACACTGTGGATGAGGAACATTGTTGATTGGTCGACAAACGTTGATGTAATACTGGGTGTTCTTGTCCTTTGAGTCTGTAGCTGTCCAGAAAGTGTCTCTGGACAAGGAACTCAGGTCATACTGGAGTCCGGAGGAATCCTGGGAAATTACCAAGTATTTGAGCCCCATCTTCGTAAAACAGGGTTTTATGCATGTGCATTAAGTGTCGTCCCAGATCACATTGTGCAGTTTGCACAGGCTAATCAGAATACACTTTTTGCGTTAATGTTATTTTTTGTTTAAAGGAAGTCTATTCTTAACAAGTCAAGTTTTGGCGGAGTGTTGTCCCTGATTAGACTCTGCGGACTGCACAGGCTAATCAGGGAGGACACTTTATGCACATGCACTCAACCCCGATTAACCTTTTTTCTCCAGAGCGAGGCTCAATATTTGAATTATGCCGTTAAAACAAGTCATGACAAGCATAATACAGGAAAGAAAACATGTTCTGTGCTACCTGTCCTGTTTCAATGTGCATTATTGACCTAATAACGAGGTTACCCGTTACATTTTCTTTTATCCAGTCAACAGGAAGTGGCTATATTATAATGCTTGTAACCTATCATATGTGCCACAAACTATAACAGCACTAAATTCAAAGCGCCTCTACTACGCCAATACTTAAAGCAATAAAATGTTGATATTGTCATCTGACGTTTAGTAGATATTGTAGATTCCACGATGATTTGTAAGTCTACAAATAGCATTGAACATTAGACACACAATTTCCTTTCAATTTCATATCAACTTATGATGATATGTGGGTTATATTTTGAATATATTGTACTTTGATCAAAGACACGGTTTATCATATGCATCAAAGAAATGATCATTTATGCCTTTAAGTAAATTTATTTTCAATATTTGATATTTCTATGAAGATTGTAACCACACATTTATATTAACCCTTTCCCCTATAAGAAGCGAAGTGAAAATGGCTTTTGCAACCAGAATAAAACCAGAACAGCCTGCAAGTAACTCGCAGTCTGTTCAGGTTTTATGCTGTTTGCTGCTCATAAGTATTTAAGGGTTGGAAATGAAGCCTTTAAAACTTGAATTTAGTAAGAAAGGTTTTTAATTAAATTTAACTTTCTAAGGGAACACAAATTCATCAAAATACATATGTAAGTGGTAAATGGTTAATTCAATTTATTAACAATTATTTCCATCCTTGGTTAACAACAGCATCCGAGTAAATAAACAAATTAATACAATATTGGGTTAATTTGTGGCATATTATTTGTACGCTATTATTTAAATATTATTCACTTCATCCATCCAAAAACACAGCAACACCATGCATATTCAAACGAATTGCAATTAAATTCCAACACACTCGCATTCTTGTAAGACTATATTGTAATCAACTTAACTGAATGACGTTGGCATGATGAAATTACATTTTCTTAAAGATGATTTCATATCAGAACAATAAACTCACAAGTTTTCACTGACCTTTAGTATTGTTTTAAGATAACAAAGACTTGAAATAAAGGAAAGATTATAAGAAATAGTTTTTGGGCATTACCAATCAAATAAATGCAAGGGGATTTAGGTTCTCAACCTGTCGTTTAGCATATAATTATAATGTTTTTTTTAATTCAGTGCTTTCAAAATGCAATTTAATAGAAACTGGATAAATAGAATACAGGGTAGGTGCCGTGAATGAAAAAGAATACTGGCTCAGCAAAAAAAAAAAAAAAAAAATCTTTACCCATCATGGCACCAACCGTTATTACTGCTTGTAGAGAATAAATGGAGAAATACAATTTTTGAAATAACCATTTATATGACCTTCAATTATCTAGTTTTTTTACACATCATTTACCATTATTATCATAACTAAACAAACAAACTTAATAAACAACATCTAAACTTATCTTCAAAAATATCAAGTGCATCAATACTTACTATATAACAAGAGGGCGTGAAAGGCCCAAAGTCGCTCACCTGAGATAACAAGAGATTATTGGGACAAATATTCTGACCAAGTTTCACGAAGATCGGAAAATAAATGTGGCCTCTAGAGTGTTAACAAGGTTTTACTATAGCCATATAAGGAAAAATGCCCTGCCCCCTGGCAGTCATGTTTTTCAACCAACCGGCATCATTTTTGAGCTCGTCCAAGATATTATGGGGATGAATCTTCTGACCAAGTTTCATGAAGATCGGACAATAAAAGTGGATTCTAGAGTGTTAACAAGATTTTACTATTATATAATAGCCATATAAGGAAAAATGCCTCGCCCCTTGGAAGCCATTTTTTTTCAAGCAAACATAATTATTTTCAAACTCACCCAAGATATCATTGAGACCAATCTTCTGACCAAATTTCATGAAGATTGGACAATAAATGTGGCCTCTAGAGTGTTAACAAGGTTTTACACTAGCCATATATAGCCATATAAGGAAAAATGCCCCGCCCCTGGAGGCCATGTTTTTAAAGCAACCAAAACCATTTTAGAACTCATCCAAGATATCATTGGGAAAAATCTTCTGACCAAGTTTCATGATGATCGGAAAATAAATGTGGCCTCTAGAGTGTTAACAAGGTTTTACTATAGCCATATAAAAGGAAAAATGCCCCGCCCCCTGGCGGCCATGTTTTTCAACCAACCGGCATCATTTTCGAACTCACCCACGATATTATTGGGATGAATCTTCTGACCAAGTTTTATGAAGATCAGACAATAAATGTGGCCTCTAGGGTGTTAACAAGATTTTACTATGGCCATATAAAGCCATATAAGGTAAAATGCCCCGCCCCATATTTTTCAAGCAAACGTAACCATTTTTGAACTCATCAAAGATATCATTGAAACCAATCTTCTGACCAAATTTCATGAAGATTGGACAATAAATGTGGCCTCTAGAGAGTTAACAAGGCAAATGTTGACGCCGCACAACGGACAACGGACGACGGACAAAAAGCGATAGCAAAAGCTCACCATGAGCACGTTGTGCTCAGGTGAGCTAAAAGGAACAGTTTTTGTCTTGAGCTGTATTCTAAATGATTTTAAGTCTTCCAGTTTATTATCTCTTCTAAAGAATGAATCAAATCATCAAAAACTGATTCAAAACAGCCATATTTTGAACATGTTCTTTTTATCTACTATAATTTTCTGCAATGCTGACAGTGTAGTCCCTGATAAACTTGTGTAGTCAGCACAGGGTAATCTGGGACGACACTTTACGCACATATTGCATGAACAGGTACCTGCACAATGCAGTCGGTGCCATGTGGGGTACACGCCAAGGATGTCAGGAAGCGGAACCGATACTGTAGCCCCTCCTCCATACCCACATACTCTGCATAGCCAATATCCTGTGACTCATCACACACAAACTCTATCTCAACATTTACTCGCTGACCTGGAAATTGAAAGTAATGTAAGGCATGGTCTTACTTGGCGCTATTATCGTTGCTGGACATAAATGCTTACATTGGTATGGTGTCCACCTAGCCACAGGGAATTTGGCAGGTTGGATCCCCACTGTTGGAGTGTTCGCTAAATCTCCCCTCCAGCTATCAAGTACTGGTTCTACCCAGGAAGGAGACTCGTAAGGCTTTCATTGCAATTAATAGGTTGAATCTTATATTGTTAGGCTACAATAAACAATATAATGAATTGACTGAAAAAACTTAAAACAATTGCCTTTCTAAGTGTCATAAGTTCAGTCAGAATAAAACATGCAAAATCGTTAAATTGATATCCCTGCCAAATAAGGTTTGTTTATGGATGGGTGCAAATCCCTTGATATATTGTATAATCCTAACAAAATATTGAAGTGTTGGGTAATTGTTTATAATGCATCAATATCTACACACCCATGCACTTTCATATTGAAATCATGTAGCGTATCTGAGATATAGCCCTAAAAAGTTACACAATACAAAAACAACAAAGGGCAATAACTCTTATTTAAGAAAGTGTAGGGTTAAGGTTCTTGTTCATGGCAATTCTCATCATTGATATCAAAACACCCATGAAGTTGCATGTTGAAGTTGTATCTGAGATAAAGCCCTGAAAAATTACATCTTAAAAAAACCAAAGGTCAATAACTCTTATTTAAGAAAGAGTAGGGTTATGGCTCATGAGCATGACACTTTTCCACATTGATATTTATACACCAATGAAGTTTCATGTTGATATCTTATATAGTTCCTGAGATATAGTCATGAAAAGTTTTGTGACAGGGACTGACGAACTAACAGAATGACAGACTGACGGCCAGATGGACAGAAAGACAATCCCTTAGCCTTTGGTGGGCGATCGAAACTACATAATCACAACTCAAGTTATATGTTACACAAAATTATGGAAGAAACATACCATTTTATAGTTTTATTCTATTGAGTTGAATTATTAACCTATAAGTTACCATAAGAATAATATATTGTTTTCATAATCATTTGTTATTTTAGAGCAGCCAATTGCTCACACTTTAAAAATGTGATTCCAATAAATGAGACTCCACTCTGTAATGGTCTTATTAATAAGCCATCAGCAAAGCAAACTTTGATAGATAAGGCATAAAATGTAAAAGGCATTTTTTTACATTCAAGGCCATTAAAACATCTTCCATATATACGCATTCTGGGAAAACTGGGCTTAATGCATGTGTGCAAAGTGTCATCCCAGTATAGACTGTGCAGTCTGCACAGGCTAAAAAGGGACAACACTTCCCACTTTTGTTGAATTTTTTTTATAAAAGAAGTCTCTTCTTATAAAATCAAGTCTAGGCCGAAAAAGTCATCCCTGATTAGCCTGTGTGGACTCCACAGGCTAATCTGGGATGACACTTTACCCATATGCTATCAGGCCAGTTTTCTCAAAACACTGCTTCATTCATTCCATGTACCATTATCCTGTCTGAGTCCGTCATATTTCAGCAGCATCTGTCCAGTAGAGCTGAAGTCAAGGTCGCTACTGGACTCAGCCAGTGCCTGCACGGAGGGCACAGTCTGGCACAGGCCAACAGATGACAGTGAGCCCTTGGGACATCTCCCTTCTGGCACGTTACCACAGATACTGAGCTGCAGTGGGGGGAAAGAGATACCACCTGACTGATATTAAAATGACTCAAGCCACACAGCTCTTGACCCTTTCCCACTTAGAAACAAAGTGAAAATGGCTATGTGCAAACAGCATAAAATCAGAACAGCCTGCGAGTAACTTTCAGTCTGTTCAGGTTTTATGCTTTTTGCTGCTCATCAGTATGTAAAGGTTGGAAATGAAGCCTTTAAAACTTGAATCTAGTAAGAAAGGTCCTTCAATTAAATTAAACTTTCTAAAGGACCACAAATGCGTCAAAATACATATGAGTCATGTTCTGAGAAAACCGGGCATAATGCATGTGCGTAAAGTGTCGTCCCAGATTAGCATGTGCAGTTCGCACAGGCTAATCAGGGACGACACTTTCCGCTTTAATGATATTTTTCGTTTAAAGGAAGTCCCTTTTTACTGAAAATCTAGTAAAAGCGGAAAGTGTCTTCCGTGATTAGCCTGTGCGGACTGCACAGGCTTATCTGGGACGACACTTTACGCACATGCATTATGCCTGGTTTTCTCAAAACGCGACTCATATCTAAGTGGTAAAGGGTTCAATATGAGCATCGCTCTGGGAACAAAAAGGTCCTGATGCATGTGCGTAGTATTGTCCCAGACTAGCCTGTACAGTCAGCAAAAGCTCATCTTGGATTACACTTTCCACTTTTACAAAAAATTTATTTAGAGAAGTCACTCCTGAACAAAAAACCAATCTAGGCAGAAAGTGTCTTACCTGATGAGCCTTTATAAATTTAGATTGAATGCAACATGTACACATTTTCTGAAAATTGGGCAAAAAAGAAACTTAATTTCTGTGTAAAATAAACATGAATTTTCATGTATCAGAATTGTCTGAATTACTCATTAAATTTGTCTTACCCTGTTATGTTTCCAAATACATTTGAGCTGACAATATTTAAATAAATATTGTCTGAAAATAACAATGAAATAAAACTAACTAAGATAAACTCGTCAAAGCTGTCAATGATACCCACATCAAACATTGATAAACACATACTTTTTGACACACATTCATTTTATTTTATTTATTTTTTCAACACATTTTATTTAGAAATTGCAAACAAGTACACATACAATATGAATTTTAACAAAAATGCTTTGCACTAAGAAACAAAAAAGCAAACACGTAATGCATCCAACACATATCTAAAGCTATATATACACATATTTGGGCTGTGCTATGTGAAAAAGGGGTTTAATGCATGTGCGTAAAGTGTCGATGAAGATTAGCTTTTAATATTTTTTGTTTAAAGAAAGTCTGTTCTTAGCAAAAAAATCAAGTTTAGGCGGAACATGTCATCCCTAATTAGCCTGTGTGGACGGCACAGGCTAGTCTGGGACTTTACTTTACGCACATGCATTAAACCCTCTTTTCACAGAGTGCCGCTCATTTATTTTATTCGAACAATAGATGATAATATTTTAACTGCCAAATTGCCCTGTATGATAATCTTTTGATTGAGGTTTTCACCTTTATTGACATTGAACAGCATATTGTCACTAATTAGCCTTCCAGCATCATTTATTCTCTAATTGGTTATAGTCGGTCAAATAGATTATTTAATCTGAAAATACGTGAAGTTTTTTACATGGACTTGAATCATAAATGGAAGTTTGGGAAAACACTGGATCCAATAAACCCGTGTAATATTGGATTCCGCGTTATAAAGTAATGCTTCATATTGAAGATGCAGTGTAATCCCCAAAATCATTGGACAGTCATGATGTAACAAAGATGTGCATGTCTAACCAATAGTGATAATGCCTATCAGGTTTAATCAACTTGGGATTATTGGTGTCTGAGATCTCCCAAAGAAAATAAAAGTGACAGACTGACAGACAGACAGAGGGACAGACAAATGGTGACTATATATTCCTCCGTTTCCATGAGCATAATTAAAAATCCAGAAAACAATACTTACCAAGAATGTTTTATCATTAGCCTTGACTTCAAACGGACCAGACGCATTCAAGGGGTTCAAATTAAACACATAGTCACTGTTAGGGTCCTTAGCCATACAGGTGTCGTTTGAGGAATCGTTTCCAAGGGGACAGGCTGCAGAGGTCAGCCACGTGATCAGGTACTCACAGGGGCCCGTCTGTACAGGGGTCTGGGGACCTGTGGACTGCAAACAAAGACAGAAATTAGTTGCATTCTGGGAAAAATGAGCTTAATGCATGTGTGTAAAGTGTTGCCCAGATTGCCTGTGCAATTTGCACAGGCTATTCAGGAACGACACTCTCAGCTCATTTACAGGTTTTTGTTTAAAGAAAGTCAGTTCTTAAGGAAAATTCAGTCTGGACGGAAAGTGTTGTACCTGATTAGCCTCTGCAGACTGCAAGGCTAATTTTCTATGATTTGACCAAGTGACCTATTTTTAACCTCACTTGACCCTGATTCAAACTTGGCTTAGATATTGCCATTATAAACACCGAAGTCATAAATATGTCTTCAAGAGTATTAACAAGGTTTATCTAGTTTTTGACCCCAGTTGACCCAGATTCAAACTTAAATTAGATATTAACAAGATTAGCAGGTTATTCTAAGACCAAGTGGTTTTTTTAACGCAATAAACCCAGAGATATATTGTATCATAAACATTCTGAACAAGTTTCATCACAATTGAACCAAAATTGTGGCCTTTAGAGTGGCAATGAGTTGAAAGTTGGCCAAACTGCATGACTATGGATGCCAGGCATAGACTGAGTCTAAATTTTGTTGTTACGGTTACAAACATATGAATATAATTTCTGAACTTAAGTTTTCATAGACATTGGTTATAGGAAAATAGAGAATAATAGGTAAGTGTTGATTATAGATCAGGTTTATCATGCGAGACTTAAAAAACAAAAAGCACGAGCCTTGGCGAGTGCTTTTTCGTTTTCATGCCGAGCATGATAAACCTGATCTATAATCGACACTAATCTATTATTCTATTTATCCAACTTTTTATACAGTAAACCTTTTTATTGAAACAAAATAAGTTTAACTATATTAATTTCGCTGGATTTATGACGTCATTTTGTCGAAAAAAAAAGACGTCATTTCGTACAGTGGTTTATAGCAGAAATTTAATCAATGGGGCTTTTATCAACAGAATTTGCTGTAAACGTGAGATAAATATGATTCTCCAAAGAGATTACAATGCAGTGTTTATCATAGCTAATAAGGCTTGTCTTTAAATGATGTAGACTGACAGTAAAACCAAGGAGTATGTTGTCTTGTTTACTTACACAATAATGACTTTGTATTAACAAATCATTTCAACAAAGATTTGAGCACTGATCACACATGACTGAGAGTTTCCATCAGTTCTCTTATGATAAAACGCACTGAAAGTACTGGACACCGAGTACAATCATTATACAATCATTATAAAAACAGTAAGAAAGTATCACAAAGTATGAATGATTCAGAATCACAAAAACTCAACCGACCAAAGTTGAAAAAATTCTTTTCATAAGTATCCCTTCTTTCCATCATTTCTTCGTAACACCAACATCAATGTACATCTTATTTTTTATCAAATATCAACTACATTTAAGAACTTACCAGTGAATTAGCCTGGCAAATGAACTCCATGATTGTCACGTAAGGAATGTTGGATGTTCCATTCGTGCAGATGTTGTCTGACTCGTATCTCAGCCTCAAGTGCCCGTTGTCTGCCACTGTTAGGCCAGACTTGACATGTCCAAGGTCAGGCAAATCTACCAATTCCTGTCCAAAGGGAGATAATCAAACTGTTAAACAAAGGGAGACAATGAAAATTTTATAATAGGTCAATACAAAACGGAGATAAACAGGCAAAAGTGAACTAAAATTTAGGTTACCTTAATTACTCTAAGTTTACGGACACTTAAATTTTTTATTTTTTTTTGTGTTCTAAAATTTAGGTACATAAAATATTTAAAAATTTCAGGTGTCCAAAAGTTTAGAGACAACAATTAAATGTCCGAAAATTATAATTATATTAAAATAAAAGCAATAAATCAACGCACAATAGTGTTTCTACTTTAAAATAAAAACAACCTCACAGCGTTGCTTACTCTTGCATGAAAGGATACAGACCAAAAAAGTAAAAACATTTAACATACTGCTTCCTTAATAAATCTGGTAAAATAGCGCTGTGAAATATGATGTCCAAAAGTTTAGAGTCATTAATGATAGACGAAAATGCGCATGTCCGAAAAATAAGAGTCACGAAAAATAATTATTTTGGCCAAAAAGGGGGATGTTCGAAAACTTAGAGTGTCCAAAAAGTTAGAGTAATTACGGTAAATAACAAAAGCATGATGATTTATTTTTCGAACTCATCTAATATTGTGTTTTCTGCCCATACATCATAAATTGAATAATCTTTTAAATATTAATTGTTCGGGGATCAATGTTCAATGAAATAATAAACACAGAAAAAAAGATAGCATAACATTTACTGAAATAATTCATTTCTTAAAATCATCTAAAATTGTTAAATACATTGTTTATACTTTTTAAATTTATAATCTTATAAATATTAATTGTCCAGGTTAAATAGTAAATAAAATAATAAACACAGAAAAAAGGATAGCAATAACATTTATGGTAAACAGCTTACACAATTATTAAATCACTTCAATACTGTATTTTATATTCGTTCATTAACAAATTTCAGCTAAAAATGTCATCTTAAGAACATTTTGGTGTAAAGAAACATACTGTATGACATCACGTGCATTAACCACAAGTTAATTCAATTTAAAAAACCTGCACCTTTTAACCCTTAACCACTTAGATACGTATCTTCATGCATTTTTAGTCCCTTAGAAAGTTATATTTAATTTAAGACCATTCTTACTAGATTCAAGTTTTTAAGGCTTCATTTTCAAACCTTAGATACTGATGAGCAGCAAAAGGCATAAAACCTGAATAGACTGCGAGTTACTCGCAGGCTGTTCTGGTTTTATGCTGTTTGCACATAGCCATTTTCACTTTGCTTTGAGAGGGAAAGGATTAAGCTATTTTTAAGGGCTTGCAATGATGATACCATTTTTTAAGTTTCCATTTAAGCGCTTCAGAAATGTGGAAGTAGCTTACTTAACAAGCTTATCCCATTTATGTGGACAAACTGACCAATTAAAAAAACAGAATGACTCCAAGTGATACCCCCTCTCAAACTTCATTTGCGGGCATATAGTTAAAAACATAGTAATTTTACACTTGATGAAGTAAAATTCTTACTAAAATTCTTGTAACTCTATTCACAGAGCAATGTCTCCTAATAAAGAAAGAAGAAACACACACCAAAATAAATATATGACTGTCTGACTCGGTCATAAATATACAGGAAGAGGACAACGACAACGAGCAAGGCATGGTATTGTAATGCACATGGGGGGGTTAGAGGGTTAGGGTAAGGGTTTGGGGTCGGGTTTGGGTTAGTCTTAACCCTAACCTTAACCTAACCTGACCCCTAATCCTAACCCTAACCTAACCATAACCCAGGCTTATCTCTCCTAATACCATGCCTCGCTTCGTTGTCGTTGTCCTCTTCCATAAATATACTGGCTCCCAGCCGATGTCTGTCCATTATTAGATCCGCAACAGTGACAGGTAGCCTGTTCCCATGAGTACAACAATACAGTGCAACTCCAATATATCACGGTCCGTTATATCGCGTTGTCCAATACATCGCGAATCGGCTATGGCTCCCAAAAATCTGATGAGCATAATCTCTAAATAACATGCTTTAAAATCTGAGAATTTGATGAGATAAAATCCGTTTCAAAGTTGTATTTTAAACTTTTTTCACCCACATAATTTCTGTTTAATCCGACATTCATAATCCAGTTTTAACCAGATTGTTTGCTCTCCTTGTACACCACTCTAGCACCTCTGTACAGCGATAAACAATAATCCAACTTGTCAAACATCACAGGTCATTTTGGGTGTTAACCATTCTCTATTGAATTTGCTTTGAACTGCCGAAACGCGCCAGTAAACACATGAAGGTGTATACAATTATAACTGTAATTGTCACAAGTCAATACTGACCTATCTCAGCAATCTTTGCGCTCTAGATACAGTGTAAATTATTTGCTTTTAATTGGGAGGTGAATCATGTTCCTCAGTTTGTCAAACTTTCATGCTTTCCATGAGGTGAATGACGTCATTTTGTAAATGGGTCTAATTTGTGCATGCTTTCTTGAACAATAACATTTGACAATGGTGTTTCGGATTACAAATTTAATTATATGCATTTCTAAATACTTACATGGAATAATGATTTGTGTTATACCAATGAATAACATATGGATGTAACACACAAATCAATATGGTATGTAATTAGTGTGTTTTGAGATTGCCAAACTATGCTAATGCATACATATACATGATGAATAACTTGACAATTTATATCGCGCACCGGATATATCACGGTCGCGATCTTTGGATCCCTTCAACCGCGATATATTGGAGTTGCAGTGCATTGACATAAAAAATAAGTGCAGCATTCTGAGAAAACTGGGCTTAATGCATGTGCCTAAAGTGTTTTCCCAGATTGGCCATGTGCCTAAAGTGTTGTCCCAGATTGGCCATGTGCCTAAAGTGTTGTCCAAGATTGGCCATGTGCCTAAAGTGTTGTCCCAGATTGGCCATGTGCCTAAAGTGTTGTCCAAGATTGGCCATGTGCCTAAAGTGTTGTCCCAGATTGGCCATGTGCCTAAAGTGTTGTCCCAGATTGGCCATGTGCCTAAAGTGTTGTCCCAGATTGGCCATGTGCCTAAAGTGTTGTCCCAGATTGGCCATGTGCCTAAAGTGTTGTCCAAGATTGGCCATGTGCCTAAAGTGTTGTCCAAAATTGGCCATGTGCCTAAAGTGTTGTCCAAGATAGGCCATGTGCCTAAAGTGTTGTCCAAGATTGGCCATGTGCCTAAAGTGTTGTCCAAGATTGGCCATGTGCCTAAAGTGTTGTCCAAGATTGGCCATGTGCCTAAAGTGTTGTCCCAGATTGGCCATGTGCCTAAAGTGTTGTCCAAGATTGGCCATGTGCCTAAAGTGTTGTCCCAGATTGGCCATGTGCCTAAAGTGTTGTCCCAGATTGGCCATGTGCCTAAAGTGTTGTCCAAGATTGGCCATGTGCCTTAAGTGTTGTCCAAGATTGGCCATGTGCCTTAAGTGTTGTCCAAGATTGGCCATGTGCCTAAAGTGTTGTCCAAGATTGGCCATGTGCCTAAAGTGTTGTCCCAGATTGGCCTGTGCCTAAAGTGTTGTCCAAGATTGGCCATGTGCCTAAAGTGTTGTCCAAGATTGGCCATGTGCCTAAAGTGTTGTCCCAGATTGGCCATGTGCCTAAAGTGTTGTCCCAGATTGGCCATGTGCCTAAAGTGTTGTCCCAGATTGGCCATGTGCCTAAAGTGTTGTCCCAGATTGGCCTGTGCAGTTTACAAAGGCTAATCAAGGACAACACTTTCCACTTTTTCCACTATGGAATTTTTTGTTAATACAGTAAAACTGCGATAACTCGAGGAAGCACGGGACTGACCTCGATGCTCGAAGAATCGCAGGTTTGAGTAAACCATGGTATTATTTGTTTTCACTGTCTCGGTTAATGATGCTCAAATTCTGACCACAAACGCTTTATTTACATGTAAGACGGTGCTAGAGAAAAAAGGCTTTGTAAAAATCACTTAAGGTTACAGTATAATAAACAAAACAATAAGGATTATCGTAAATTTATTTAATTAATTCAATATACACACAAAACACATATATAATAAAAAATATTCCATTAATATTCAATGTACATTTAGCATATTAAAAAAGCACAGGTACGTACATGCGCATAAAAAACAACAACATTAAAAAAAACATTATCACTACACACTTTGTATTTTATGTTCAATCAGTCAGACTTGTGTTGCGCAAAGTCTAGAATTAAAGATTGTCGCAACCTATTTGCTTCCCAGAACTGATGGCGGAAGACGTTTCGCAACAGCCAGCAGAGCATCTGTAGTTCCGTGTTTGTGTTAGGCGTTGCTTGAAAGAATCAGCGTACTACATCTAGCGCTTCAGTGGCAATTTGCAATGTTTCTCAAAGGATGACAATTTGCAGTGGTTCTCAAACTGCAACTAACTTCACACCTAATCGAGCGTCTTTTGTCTGCTTGATTGCGCAGTTTTCACAACTCAAATATTTTTAGCACCAACCAGACGAGAAAGTGTCCTCAAATAATTGCCAGTAAATTAGGTGTGAAATGCCTTTCAGGGATCGGCACACATCCTCAAGTTATCGAAAATCGCATGTTTAAGTTATTGCGGGTATTTTTATAAAGAAATTAAAGGAAAATGCTAGGGACTTCCTTTAATGCTCGAGTAATCGCCAGTTTTCGAGAAATCGCCAGCTCGAGTTATTGCAATTCTACTGTAGTAAGATTTTCTTAGAGATGAAAATCCAGTTAAGGCAGAAAAAGTTGTTCCTGATTAGTCTATGCAGACTGCATAGGCTAATCTGGACGACACTTTACGCACATGCATTAAGCCAAGTTTTCCCAGAACGTTCCTCATATATACTGGTTCCTTGCATTTACCTTTCCTTTATCAAACTTGGTCCTGCAGATATTGGCCAAAGGAGCAGCCGGTTCCCACATGTACAAAACTACAGACATAATAAATATATATACGGGTTCCCTGCATTTACCTTTCCATTTTCAAACTTGGTCCTGCAGACACTGGCTAGAGAGGAGCAACCAGTTCCCACATGTAGGGGGGTCAGGGGCCCACATACGTTCAGGTAGTACTTGGTGCTTGTGCCACTTCCTGTAGAAAAATCCCCCACAGCCCAGTTGTCCTGGTCACCAGACATTGACAGGCTGAAAAAATGCACTCTGAATTATTGTTTAACAATAGAAACGGTCGATAGATGATAACTGTGTCAGACTTAATCAACTTCTGTTTTGAGTTGTTGTTGACTAACTTTTGAGATTAAATTTGCCAGTTTCACAGTTGTCAGGAAGTGATACACACAAACAAATCATATATGTTTCCTGTTCTCTAATGTCTTTTTGGTTGTTTGTTATGTTTTGTTCTATTTTGTCTTTTTGACACTGTTAATATTTTTGTTCTTCTATAATGGCCTATTTGTACATGGTTTTCTGGATCTTTGTATTCTGTTTAATTTTGACTTTTTGTTCAAATTTGTATTGTACTATATTTCCTTTTTGTCCATATGTTTAGTTATAATTATTTGTCTGTTTTAACATATCTCTTATTAGAAATGAGTTTACAAACTATACATTCAATACAAATATTTGATCAACAAAACTGCCCATTCAAAATACACATGATATTGAATTCATAAAATAATTTTTAATATTAACCGCTCTCATCTAAATTGTTCAAACCTGGACAGATCATATTCAGCCCCGCTGTTTGAATCCGTGATGACACACTCCATAGGAATTCCTGGGCATGCATATGACGTCCGCCACTCAAACACGTATGTGTGATTAGACGCGGCCTCTGTGACGAACTTTGGCGTACCCACGCCTGCATCACGATCGCACAAAAAGGCAATCTCAGACTTTCTAGGGGTGCTGCTTGGATCGTTGTACGGTGAACCACCAACATAAGTTAGGTTTATCATGCCATCATAGTAGTTAAGTGTAGCCGTGAATTGACCCAGGTTGTATTTTAATCTGAAGGAAGGCAGATATCTACGGATTATTTACACATACTTAAATACAGCTACTAACATTTTTATGCCACTATTGGTAATAAAGACATTTGCTACCTGCAAAGGTTACAAGGATAAGAAACAGGGAATTATTATAATAATTTTGGCCAGACTCAGAACCTTTGCAGAGCTTGAAATGATTTATTAACACAATTTGATAAAAATTTAAGTGTATTGGTCATTTAAAAGCTGGGAATAATAAAAACACAATTTACACTTAAGGCTTGATAAAAAAATACTTAAAACTAGATTCTCTAAAATATGGTACAAAACATGCCACCTACCCGTTACCCTTAACAGGCACCTGACACACTCCAGCATTGGGGACCTTATCATCGCAGGGAGTAAACAGTGGGCCACACACATTCAGCAGATAGTCATGGTCTGTATCTATGTCCTCCACCTTGTAGGAAGTGTTATCTGTCTTTTTCAGGGCGGAGAGGTCGATGGTAAAACCTGAGGTAAAAGGGAATTTATTACACGCAAAACAAAATGCAGGTCAATGGTAAAACCTGATGTAAAAAGATGCGTAAATTTAATGAAGTATAAGGTTAATGTGGAAGAACATTTGGTGACTTGGAACCGGAACACATAAAAGGCAATAACTCTGGTCAATGGTAGGACCTGAGGTAAACGAAATTGTTATATGCACAAATCTTAATGGCTTTTATGATTTACATAGGGTAAATGTGGCAGAAATGTTGGTATCATAAAGCAGGAACAAATAGAAAAGGGCATTGACTGCCAGAATAATGAAGAAGAAAAAGGGAAATTTGGAGCATGTCACTCATCTTTGAAGACATCTCTCCACCGATAATTTTTTAAGTTATCAGATAAAATGCTATTGAAGTTAAGTAAGAAAAACATTAACATTGTGGATGGAGGGACAGACAGACAACATAGGGACTGATTACAGAGAAACGGTCAGGGGAAAGAACTGGTTCTTCTTCTAAGTCACCTAAATAGTTGTTTCTCTTTCAGTTTCTTACCATTTCCTTGCACCCGGCAGTTGTCTCCTATGTAGTGTCCCAGCTCGCAGGCCGCAGCTGTGCGCCATTCAAACTGGTATATGCACTGGTCAGTTGACATGTCCACCAACACAGGTGCACTCTGCTCTGAACCTGTGTGAAGCAAACATAAAGATTTCTACAGGTCGCCGTCACATAGTGGATATGGTGTGATCTAGGGACCAAGAGATCATGGGCTCCGTCCCCACTGCGAGAGCATTCTTTCTATCTCACTCAAAGACACCAAGTACTGGTTCTACCCAGGCAACTGACTCAAGACCGCCTTAATAAGATTCTGGCTTTCTAAGCAATCAAGCTTAAATAAATAGGTTTAAACTAAACTAAAAATTTACAATACCTTGCCGGTACACAATAATACTTTTATTTCCCAAAGCAATTAGCCAAGAGCTAAAGTATATGTTGAATTACAAAGCCCAGAACAAAAAGATTTTGGTTCTCAAAATCTTGCAAAAAGGACATTAAAGAAATTACTTTTTTGCCAGAAACTACATAATTTCATCGATAACAATTCACCCCAACCCTTGTTACACTCCACTACCTGGCTGGCACATGAAGGTTATAGTGGACTGTCTCCTCTTGGACCCATCCCCACATGGGTCACCATTAATGTAAACAATCTGTGTGGTGTTAGTGGCAGTGTTGTATGTGGGCTCTTGCTCATAGCGACCCAGGTTCTTTGTTGAAAATCCTTCTACAAATAAAAAGAAACTGCAATCAACACATAAATATTCAGGTAAAGTGAAACTGAACTCACGCCGACATCAGCAGTAAGGAAGTGTATAATGACTCAGCGTACATCTTTCCACCCTGTCCAAGCTACCTTGTAGACACAATACATTGGAGGATAAATGATGTACAAAAAAAGCTTATAAAAGCATTTTTTTTCAATACTGGTATGAGGGAAGTACATGCGACCTAGCAGTACCCGTGAATTTTATACAATTCAGTGAGAAAAACAGCAGTATCTTTTGAAAAGCATTGCATCTTGTATGGTGACAAATGTAAATGAAATCAATAAGATGCTTTCTCCCAACCATACAACCCTTCATAATATACATATCAGGG
>NC_068366.1:32196610-32249110 GCF_020536995.1 Dreissena polymorpha | reverse complement strand
AATTTTTTTTTTTTTTTTTTATACATCACCGTCCTGCTTCGCCCGGCTACTCCCGATACTGTGCAGTAGATAATTGATCTGTTAATTGCATCAATGACCACATGTGTAATGTCGTTAGCCATTAACGCTTGAGTAAGGCCTGAGTAAGGCCTGTCACTTTATAACCTGTGGGTTTATTTTATCCTGTACTAATAATCGATTGAACTTTGCATTTCGAACTACAAAAAGTACATAAACAGTTCAGTATTCCGAAACGTGATTTACGCATGTTCAGATGAAAAACCTTCGTCTTGATTGGACGTCAATTGCATCATAACTTTAAATAGCAACATTACCGGATGTTTACTCGACAGTTTAGAAAATTCAGTAACAATGTAAGCATTTACATAGCAAATTTAATGGTGTCTGTAAAAACGTGTATATATCAGGTAATATATAGGGTAGTAGAGAGTATTATGCCACACAGTGACGGCTTTAATTAGACCACTTAGCAGGTATATAGATGTTAACAAGGTAAAAAAAAATTCTCATTTTTTCTGTAAAAACGCCAAATCAGATATCTCAAACTCTCGTTATATTGATATTTTTTCTTGTTCCCGCCGACTTCGAGATAACGAGAGTAGACTGTATATAGGATCTGGCAGGAGTTGTCATATCATACCATATTTTATTAAACTAGTTCAGGAATTTTGTAAGTAAGCGAGCCTTTGGAATGTGTTATAAAAAAAAATATGTACCGGTAATGGTTATATTACATGGGAAACAGGGTACGGCATGTGATAAATTTTGTTACAGGAAACTTTGAACCAGGGACAGACATGATTTTTTATAATCGAGCCTCATTCCTTGACAAACTGGGCTTTGTGCATTTGAATTAACCCTTTCAGTGCGGGAACCGAATTTTGAAGGCCTTTGCAAACAGTTTGGATCCTGATGAGAACGTGGCGTCTCATCAGGATCCAAACTGTTTGCTATTCTGATAGTATTCTTTGAAAAAAATCGAAGAAAATGCTAATTTTAGAAATTCAGCAGAAGACATTTTAGCAGAAGACAAATTACCCAGCATGCAAAGGGTTAAATGTTGTCCCAGATAGGCCTTGGCAGACTGCACAGAGATGACTCTTTTCACCTAGACTGCAAATTTTACACACATGAATTAAGCCCACTTTTCTAAGAGTGAGAAGTACTTATGACCAAGAAAATACCTGAAGTTTTGACGAGACTTGAGAAGTCGAACTTCTGAGTTCCGTGGTCCACCCTGCACTCCTCCCCCACTGGGTGGTCCAGACAGGCGTACTTGGTGGCCCAGTCAAACATGTACACACACTCGTCCTCATAGTCAAACGTGGGGGAACCGGCACCTGATTTAGTGAACTTTGTAATCAGAACATTTTCAGGCTACCAATTTCGCCTACGTTTGTCACAAAATGTCCAGTATAAAGAAATCTGCAATTTTAGATTTTAGGTGGTTATTGGAAAGATTGACTCAAAATTAAAGCAATTATTGGATATTTGAATTCAAAGATTTTATTCTTTATTCTTAGTATTAAGTCAAAGAATTATTTGGTGAATACATGCCCATGAAGCATTTAACCCTTTGCATGCTGGGAAATTTGTCGTCTGCTAAAATGTCGTCTGTTGAATTTCTAAAATTAGCATTTTCTTCGAATTTTTTTCAAAGAATACTATCAGAATAGCAAACAGTTTGGATCCTGATGAGACGCCATGTTCTGTGGCGTCTCATCAGGATCCAAACTGTTTGCAAAGGCCTTTAAAATTCAGCTCCAGCGCTTTAAGAGTTAATTAGCATACACATCAATTAATAAACTTTGTGATGCAGACAGAAATAATTAGCTCATTCATATGGCAGAATTTTCCATAACAGGAAGATAAAATTATCATCAACATGAAGTCTTGCCACTACTTAAACATATGGTCAAATGGCTGATATTTTAGCTTTGGATACAGTAAAGGGGATAGTTAACATTCGTTATCAAGGGGGACAACAGAAGATAATAGAAAACTCTTTCTATTGTCCCTAAAACAAGCTAGTATAATCCTTATTGCCAATTACTGGATGTTTTATATATGGGCTGTGCTCTGTGAAAAGGAGGTTTAATGCATGTGAGCAAAGTTTCATCCCAGATTAGCCTTTGCAGTCCGCACAAGCTAATCTGCAATGACACTTTCGGCTTGAAAGGTATTTTTTGTTTAAAGAAAGTCTCTTCTTAGCAAAAATCCAGTTTCGGCAGAAAGTGTCGTCCCTGATTAGCCTGTGCAAACTGCACAGGCTAATCTGGGACGCCACTTTACACACATGCATTAAGCCCTCTTTTCACACAGCGCAGCTTATATGTTAGCCTCAGATGCCAGAATTGTTCAATTGACTTACCTGCAGTCATGTTGCATTTGAAGTTTATCACAGTTTGTCGCTTCATGTTGTTGTGACTGCATACATCTCCCCCTTTATATGTCAGCCGCAGTTCGTTGTCCACATACCTGGAGGAGAAATCGGTATTGGTCAGTACAGAAAAATACATAAAAAATGGTCAGGCGCTAAATGAGGCCATGTCACAAAATCAAGGTTTAATTGTTTTATAAATTAATCAAATTTAAGCTACTGTGAAATTCATAGTTTGGTCTGCATGTTAGATACCTACACATTACCTACACTTTAAAAATGTCATTACCATGCCTTCATTCAGATTCACGTTATTGAGCACAAACCATTTTTTCTATTTTTAGAAACAGTGGCATTGCATTAAACTAAACTGGCTTCAAATCCAATCCATAGATAGGTTTTCAAACTTTTCATATAGGACACACACAAATTTGCAATTCAATACCTCTATTCTAACTTAAGTGATGCAGAGACCATTTTATAGAAACAGTGACCTTTCCATGACCTTGACGTGACCTTTCCATGACCTTGACAAGACATGAGTGTTCATGACCAAATCTGCACAACCAGCGATTGACAAAAAGGCAATCACAAAAGTTCACCTTAAGCACATTTTGCTCATATGAGCTAAAAAGGTTTACATATGCAGATAATAGTCATCAATTCAAATCAATAAATGAACACGAACCGTAGTTCCATGTGATCAGTGCTGCCAAGTCGCTTTCCGAAGTCTGGGTTTTTTGCAGACAGCTGGCAAGCCGGAACCTTACTGTTTTGGTCTTGATTTGGACAGGGAATGCCAGTCTCATGGCAAACGTTGATAAAATAGTTGTAGGCATCATTGTTTACATTGGTTGACACCTTGTAATTGCTAGCTAAAAAAGAGCAAAAAATATTGTCTTAGAGTAATCTATTTTTTTGTAATTTTAATTAAATTTATTTTAATTTATGCAGTTTCACTCTAGTTTTGTGGGCCTTGTTCATGATTTTGGTTCATGCTCATTAATTATATTATCATCTGTCCAAAGGATAACATAGAAAATATTTTATGATGTGCTGTTGACATAGAATGTAATTAAAAGATCTATCTGTATTGCTATCACCTTTGTTTGCTGTGTAATTGTACCTGACCCTACCTATTTTGAAGCTTACTATAATTGTGTGGGTTCTGAATGGCTGACCTTAATTAGCTAGTCAAGCGTTAACATTAACTTTTTTTAGCAAACTTTTGTTTGTGCTAGAAGTTGTGATGCTAAATAATGAGCAAGGCCGTGTTAAAACAATTTTCTATTAAGTTTTATAAAAATTAATCCTAATTAATCACACAAAATTGTTAACTAGTTAATTGTGTGTGTTCTATCTCATTACATTTTGATTATAATGAAGAAATAACATACTCATTCTCAAGCAATACCGTAATACAAGAATTAGAGTTTGTTTGGTGATTATGCAGATTTCCATAAATTCCATATTTCAATGAATATAAATGTGATATTACCATTAGTGAGAGGTCGTAGGTCAAAGTGGAAGTCTGCCTCAGCGTTGGTGAGTACACAGGAAGAGTTTTTTAGGGTACTTTCCTCACACGCATACTCGGTCTGCCATTCAATGACATACTGACAGTCAAAATCCTCGATAACCACTGGGTGTTTACTCTGTAATAGATTATAGATATGGGCCGTGCTCTGTGAAAAGGGGTTTTAATGCATGTGTGTTAAGTGTCATTCCAGATTAGTCCGCACAGACTAATCAGGGACAATACTTTCCGCTTTTATTTTTTTGATATTTTTTGTTTCAAGAAAGTCTCTTCTTAGCAAAAATAAAGTTTAGGCGGAAAGTGTCGTCCCTGATTAGCCTGTGCAAACTGCACAGACTAATCTGGGACTACACTTTATGCACATGCATTAAACCCCCTTTTCACATAGCAAGGCCCGTATATAAGGTGTCAAGGGTGAGGGCATATCATCATATGCTTACTTGTTGCTGGGCAAGATCACTACAATATCTAACTAGATTCTAAGAGTCCCTACTAATCCATAAGCAACAGTTACCTGTAGCAATAAATATCTAGTGTTTATGGCAGGTCTTCTGTTGTTTTTTTTATATTTATTTCTCAAGATCACACTATGAGAACTAATTAATTATTCAAATGTTTGATTACATTATAATACAATTGAGATGTCCCACAACAAAACCTGTACTAGTAGCACCAGGAATGATATGGTGAAATCCTCATTTCAAAACATTAAAGTGTACTTGCCCAATAAAAAGAACAGTGAAAAGTTTGAGCCAGTAACAGTATGAATAATTCCTTCTGACGCCACTTATTGTAATAATCATGTAATCAAAATTTGAAAATGGGAATAACTTCCGGTATAGCAATTTTAAATCTAATACAATAAAGAACAAAGCTTAATGTCATCATAATTGTGAATATTAAATATTAATATTAACTACAGAAGTACTTTCTCTTACAAATTTAGGCCTTAAGACAGATGTAAATGTTGAATCTAGTATACAGCCCTCTACTTCCTTGCAGGGGTATAATTAACTTTTCCTACTCATGTCAGACAAGTCACGATCAGGAAATTCACACCCCTGAACAGGGCTCAAATTACTTTTAAAAAAATTTAACTCGCATTTTTTCTTTCCAACTCGCAATACAAGTTTTTTTCTAAATGCATCCTTTGGTAGATCTAAACTGGAAAAAAAAGCCCTGAACTTGTAATGATACTGTGGTAACAGATACACAAATACAAAACTGGTAGAACTATGTTTCTTTATAAAAGGTTTAAAAATGCAAGAACAATGCAAATTACACTATTTAATGGTACATTATGATCTAGGTCTTTCTCAGCAACTCATTCAGCCCTTATGACACCTTGTCGAGTATTTTTGTTTTTAAATAAAGTATACACTGATTGCAAAGCTCAAAAATGAACTGCCTGATCAACAACCCGACGTTTTAACCTTTTTTTCAGCGAAAAACTATGTCAGAATATAGTACACATCTGAATAATCGGTTGGGGTTTCTTCGTGCTTTTTTGTTTTAAACACAAAACATATAACAATCTTAGATTGGTTGCTATTTTAAAATTATGACGTTTATCGGATGTGCACACATCGCTCTGTGTTGGTTTCACATGTTCAATCGTTATACCCTGTATAACGTCATCATATCGTGTGTTCCCTCATGCTTTTAACACGCACCTGGCACTTCCGACAAATGGCAACCTGTTTTGTTTATTCAACTCTTTAAAAAAAATTGTTCATTCTTGGTCAGCATTTGTGTTTAAATATTTAAGTGCTGGATTAAATAATTATCCGGGATAATCAGGTAATATATGCAATATGTGATAATCTTAATTTTTCTCCAACTTGCAAAAAAATTGCGAGTACCTAATTTGTGCACCCGCATTTCAGACGTGTTTTTTAAAATTAACTCGCAAATGGCCAGTTTGCGAGTGTTTAATTCAAGCCCTGCTGACTTTGGTTTTATACTGCTAATATGAAACGGAATATTGAAATCAGCGATTTTTTTTGCCCAATTGGAAAAGGTACCGGTACCAGTCCAATTGGATAAAATATACACGAAAAAACCTGAAATTCGCGTTGTGAAGTCTTCAAATTGGGAAATTGGTGTATTGGATGTTTTGTTCCCAAATACTTTAAAATTGATAACTAAGTGTTGTCAAGTTGTCAATATTATATTTACGTAGGTTCAAGTGATAGAGTTGCATAGGGAAACTAACGAAATGTTGTGTTTTTTTTGTTTTTTTTTAAACCTTCAATTAGGAAAAAAAATTAACAGCAATTGGGAAATTTGTTGTTTTATTCTTATTGGAAAAGTGCCGTTTTGCGGTACGTTATAAAGAAGAAAAAAACAACAACTGGAAATGTACCTGTCCCCTTGACGGGCAGATGAACACCAAGGTGGTAGTGGGTGGAGAGGTGCAGCCAGGGGGTTTGGGGTCAGAAGGATCAGTCTGATACGTCAGCACAAGGCGTCCAGTCTTGTCACGTTTGAGGTCATCTGTCGGTGACCCCAGGTTGACCTGTGTGCCTGAGGTTTTCCCCGCTCCCTGGATGCGACATGATCCCCAGCCATTTTTAGTTGTGTTGGTACTTTTACAGTTAGCTGTTGGACCCACTGCAAGAAAATATAATAAAATAAATATAATAAGGTATATACCATTGAAAAACATGTCTTAGAATATGTAATGTTTGTTTTTTATGAACTGAATAATGTAATGGTTTTAAAATAAACACCAAATAGAGGAATATATGTGCAATAAATATAAGAAACAAACAAATAATAATATTCGTAATTAAAACAAAACTTAAAAAAATAATCATCCTACTATTTAAAAAAGAAAACATTTAATAAAACATATATAAAGTATCTCAGTCTTCGAAATTAGCACACCCCCGATCGCCCGTGGCGAGTAAAATTACTGCCGGGCACATAAAAAAATTTACGTTTGAGGCCAGCCAGGCATGTAAATTATTGAAGCCAATTGAAAGTTAATAAAAAAAATCGTAAGTTCTTGATATTTGCAAAATCTATTTTTCAATTTTGCAAACAAACGCCTTGCCAGAAGTTGTAAAACAATGAAATTCTATTGGTTTAACAACACGCACCTGCTGAGCACGTCATCATTATTGTTTTTGACCGGTTCATTTCGTTCACATTCGGTTCTTATGGACGGTTTCTTTAGAAATGAATGGAGTCGATGCTTTTTAAATTGATTATTTCAATCAAGTAATACGCTTCCGTTTTCATCAATGTCAACAAATGTCATTGTCGACATAGAGGCTATGCAGTATATTAGGTATGTTGATGGGGCTTAACCCAGTAAAGCACATCCAAAATAGAAAATTGACAATGATTTAGAGAAAAAGGAAACCAAGAAATGTTACGAGGACACCAGAGCACTGGTGTAAGGATCTACTGTCTTTATTCTAGTGACTGATTAAATGTCATTGTATCCACTACTAATGAAATAAATGTTCTGCTTTACTATGTGTAGCATTTAAGCGCTAAAATGTTGGGATTTGTTATATTTTTGGTTAAAAAGTTGGGGCATGTAAAAAAATATGTTGGGCATGTAAAAATTCTTAAGTAACTGGCCTGACTGGCATCTAACTTTTAAAATTTAATTTCGAAGACTGGTACATGATGTATCTTAAAAACTTTACAAAAGAAATATCAATCTCCAACCTGGGTTAATGTCCCTGCACACATTGATGTAGAGGTCTGTATCTAGCTGAGACGATACAAGATAGCCTCCCTTGCTAAGAGCCAAGGGAGACAAATCAAACCGCTTGCGTCCGTCATACAAATAGCACTTCACTTCTGTGGGAAGACGTACATCTTGTGGTCGCTTGCACAAAACATTCGTCTCCCATTCAAAGTAAGTAATGCAACCGGTATGTTCTAAAAACTTTGGAGAGCCCTGAAAGGAAAGTGGTAAAAATAGTTGTACAGGTAGGATAGGCTGCTTCTGAAATAATTTTATTTGTAAGCCAATTTATCTAACTTATATAATGAACAGGGAAAATTGCCTTTAACCTGTGCATGTGTGTGTGTTAATAAAAAAAAAAACACTAAAAATCTTTGCACAATACAACGAACATAACTAGAGCTTTGTCACAGACGTGACGAATACCCCACATGCCGCATTGACACAGAATATTTTGCATGTTGTCTTCACAAAAAACAGCCGACATCATGCTCAATGTTTAAAATGCACTAAGTGACCCAATGACCTAGTTTTTGACCCGGCATGGCCCATGTTCGAACTTGACCTACACATCATCAAGAAACAACTTCTGAACAAGTATGGTGCAGATCGGATGAAAACTACTTGAATTAGAGAGCGGACACTTAATATGGATCGACAGACAGACAAGCTCACTCCTATATACCCCCCTAAACTTTGTTTGTGGGGGTATAATTATATAATCTTAATGGGGAAAAATGTGTTCAATATATTAAGATCACGTAAAGAGCTGACATCATGCTGAATGTTAAATAACGCACTTATGTGACCCCGTGACCTAGTTTTGGGCTCAGCATGGCCCATATTCAAACTTGGCGTAGAGATCATAAAACTTCTGACCAAGAATGGTAAAAATATTGGATGAAATCTACTTGAATTAGAGAGCAGACAACATGCTGAATGTTTAAAATGCACTAAATGACCCAATGACCTAGTTTTTGATCCGGCATAACCCATATTCAAACTTGATCTAGACATCATCTAGATACAACTTCTAATCAAGTTTGGTGAAGATCGGATGAAAACTACTTGAATTAGAGAGCGGACACCATGCTCAAGAAAACAACTTGAATTAGAGAGCGGACACTTAATACGGACCAACAGACAGACCGACAGACCGACCGACAGACAAGCTCACTCCTTTATACCCCCTAAACTTTGTTTGTGGGGGTATAATTATATAATCTTAATGGGGAAAAATGTGTTCAATATGTTAAGATTATGAAACTTACTCTTGTTGGCCCACACTTTACGTTGATCAGTGTGGTATAGTTGTAGGCAGCAGTGCACTTGTCCCCTGAGAAAACCAGCCAGGATTCACCTATATCAGCATTATGGTCGCCAGGGACTTCGTCACGTTCTGACAGAAAGTTTCCGGCTGACACAGCAGTGCCATTATCAAATATCATGCACACTGACGTCCCAGACACACAACCCGATCCAGTGTCTCCCTTGAGGTCCAAGGCAGAGCACAAGTTTATCTTGTAGGTTGCATTTATATCAGATTTGCCATCTGTTTTTGAAATCCATTCCCTGTAAATGAAATACCAATTAGTACAAGCTCAATTTAAAACATTTAGAAAATATTCTCTCTTTTATTTTGATTCACATAGGTTTTGTTTCGTCCCTTGCTCAGTTCAACATAAATTGTCCATGCAGTGGAAAATTAATCTATATCCCATAAGCATGAACATAAAGGATAAAACATTTTTTAAATAATGTATTTTGTTATCTCAAAGCAAATAATTATTTCCATTATTTCCATATGACCAGAAAGGCAGACATAGGTCATAGACTTCATGTACAGTACACTCCACGCGTTTTCCCCAAAAAACGCGCTACCTCCGCGGTATTTTTTTTCTGCTAGCGAGTGTTCACGCGGCGTTGAGAGAGCGAGGTGAACTCGATAAAATGCTCGGCGTTACGCCGCGTTTGCTAATTCCCGTGGCGTGTATTACTTTAGCCTAGTCGGTAAATGCAGACAATTTCCGTTCTTATCAGTGACCGCCGCGCAACGCCGCGTTAGCAGTATGCTACTGGGCATGCCAAAAAATAAAAACATTGTTATAATAAATTGTTTAAATACTGTATTACATGTATAAAAAAGATAATTGTATAGAAAATTAATACGTATAAAAATTATGTTTTTTAATTCACAGGTACGTCTACAATATGAATGAATATAAGACATTTGACAAATTAATATTTAAATCAAAACACATATAAGACAAGAATAAATGTTACGTAAAGTTTCCAAATGAGAATAATAACTAGTAATCCGAAACACACTACGATTTTTAATGTTAACACGACGTTTACAAATGCTTCAAATATACAGTCATCATGTATATTTCCCGACAAAAGCACGGGAAAATTATGCTGCAATGTACAAGGTATACTCCTGCAAAGCGTGCGTGTATTGATTTTTTTTATACAAACTTTATAGCGCAGAGAACATTGAATTTGGTTGATTTCGGTTAAAAGTTTCTTTGGTATTTTTTAACCAAAATTACCCTTCTCAAAATAAAATACACTTTTTAACAAAATACGCTTTAAAAAGTGTATTTTTTCTGCATTTTTACCGAAAAGTGTATTTTTTCTGCATTTTTTTCATAATTAAGTGCACTAAAGTGCATTTTTTCTGTATTTTCATTATCTTTAAGTGTATTTTACTGTACTTTAAGTGTATCTTCTGTAGACAAAGTGCATCTTTTTATGCAATAAGTGCATTTTTTCAATAAAGTGCATTTTTTGTGCATATTAGAGTATCTTCTGATTTGCAAAAAAATATTCTTTCTGTACAAGTGTAGTTTTAGTGCATCTTCATAAAAAAGAGCAACACTATAGCAAATAACTGAAGTTAAAGGACAGAGATATAGTGTTTAATAGGAGGATTGTACTGAATTCTTTTTTATCTTCACATAATGTTTATGGTCTTATTATTACAATTTGTCTGCTCATAAAATATGTGATTCAGTAGAGCAGCTTTTAAAGGGAAAAGTACAACTAAATCAGGCTGTGGGTAAATAATTAAAAATATTGAAAGTGTCAAAAAAATTATGTGGTCTTGCCAGAATCAATTATATCTTCACAACATAAAAAACAAGTATTTGAACTTTCTTACACTGATATTTAACCCCAATTCAATTAATGTCTACCACATTGACTATTAACATACATTTTAAAAGACAATTTAAATAATATTTATAATATTATATTTATTTCCTAACATCATTCAGTATGTTATATTGAAATATTCACAATTAAATATAATATGCTAAGTGTGCTGTGTATTATTCAATAAATATCAGATAAGATCAGGATCAGATAAGAGATCAATTAGCATCATAAACACTAATCCCTATCAGTGCTCCATCTAGCCAAAACAAAGGGGTGTTTATAGAATTTTGATTGGTTCTGGGACCATCTATTTGAAAACAAACCACTTTTGATTGGTTGGAGCACAGCAAGTTATTTGGAGCACAGGAAGTTATTTTTGTAAACAATTTGGTTTCAGCAACTTAAATTGAGCTAAATTTTTAGGTATAATTCAGCAACATTAATTCTAGTGTCAAATGTCTTGAAATTCTTTCAGCACATGAACTATTGTGTGATGAAAACAATGTGTATTTACTACAATGTGTAAATCAACAATAAGTTTGTTGCAAAGAAGATTCAAAGTGGGTGGTTAAAGTGATCAACAACTGCCGTTTTTGTTTTTTTGGAATGCTGAAGAACAGCTGTAACAGGTTTGTATTTTCATTTCTGCATCTCTTTTTAATTAAATTAATTATGATCATTATCATATTTATGTATTGTCACTGGGAAATGTAACTGGATGAGTAAATGTAATGCAATTTTAAGGAAAAAAACACCATTTGAATTATTATGGCTGTATTTTATGGTTATTGTCATCTTAAAATTTATTTATACCTATTTCTTGTCATTAATGAACAGATTTCTTTCCCCCATATTTAATCAGAACTTTAATATTTTATATTTGAAGGTTAAACCCCAAGGTGAAATTTACATTGATCGGAAGATCCATTGGACAGAATGTGCATCATCGCCTGCCAAAAAAGGGAGCAAAAAAGGGACTACCTGATGTATGGACATGTATACCAGGCCAACTTGAGGGGAACAGGAGTGGGAAACCGTGCCCTGTAGCTTGTCCTTGACCAAGAAAAGATGGATTTGTTGAGAGGTAAAACTATATAATAAAGGTTATTGCAATTCAAAGAAGTCACACTTCCGACCAGTCCACACAGCCAAAGGAGACCACATATATTAGTACATTTATTAACAGTATTTTCTATCAAACGTAATTTCTTTAAATTATTTATGAAAAGCGTTAAGTCACATGTGATCACGAGATTAAAATTGCAAAAATAAACAAACAAAAACAACAAGCCAACAAACTTGTTTTGATTTAAATTTATGATATTTATAGCAACTGTTGAACAAGATTACCATAACAGCAATATTTAACACTTACATTATAAAATATCTTTCAGGACCTGAACCTGATCTCAAATGAGATCATGCACGAGAAGCGCCTCGCAGACCATGACAGTAGTATTCAGACCTGATCAGCTGGTGAAGTGCTCTATAAAGGGTTGTTTATGAATGCATTCTTTGTAAGGAACAGTGTATAACAACAAATATAGTGACAGGGGCTAAGCTGCTAAATATTGTCAGCATGTATGCAGTGATTTTCTTTGGAAATTCAAAACAACCTGTACGTACTGGCTCTCAGAAGGGCATGTTTTAGCGCAATAATGAACAAAAAAAGGAAGATCTTAAAAATAAGGTATAGATTTATATAAATTTCACGAATACTGTTCATTTATCATATATTAGGATCCAGAATATGATTGAATTAAATGTACTGCTTTTGTCCATATTAAAAAGGAATTAATGTAATATATAAAAATCTAGAAAATGATAGGGAAAACATTTCAGCTTAAGGAGGGGAAATCTTTAATATTTTTGAAGTGGAAACCACCCGTATTTGGCTGTTAATCAGTTACCGATAATCAGGGGGGAGAAAAATCACTGGTATGAGCTTGATATTTTCAATTGTTAATTCCAGATAGGCAATAGCCCGTTTGAATCCTCTCTTTTATGTAGATATGTAACATTTGTTTTTGTTTTTTAAGGTTTAACATTCTAATAAAAGTGTGTATTTATCTATTGAATTGTACTTTTTGTTTTTTATGTATGTGTTTACACTAACCTTTCATTTAAAGAATGAATGCTGACTTCAAAATGCTGAGATTTTTTTTTAATTTGGTTAATTTTTAAGCATATTAATTTGAAGTGATGAAAAGTACACTTGAGCGTATAATGCGCTTAAAAAATTCACTTCCAACACTTCAAAAAGTGTATCATTTGTATGACTGAAAATGCACTCAAGTGTATTAATGCGCTTAAAAATTCACTTTTAATATTGTAAGGTGTATTATTTGTATGACCGGGAATGCACTCAAGTGTATTAATGCGCTTAAAAAAATTCACTTTCAATTTTGTAAGGTGTATTATTTGTATCAGTGGAAATGCACTCAAGTGTATTAATGCGCTTACAAAAATTCACTTTGAATACTCAATGAAGTGTATTATTTGAATGACTGGAAATGCACTCAAGTGCATTAATGCGCTTAAATAATTTGCTTTTAATTCTGTAATGTGTATTATTTGAATGACTGGAAATGCACTCAAGTGTATTAATGCGCTTTAAAAAATTTACTTTGACCATGAAGTGTATTATTTGTATGTCTTAAAATACACTCAAGTGTATAAATGCACTTAAAAATAAACTTAAGCGCACTTATTATCATAATAAACGCACTTAAGTGTATTATTTCGTGGAAAAAAATACACTTAAATGTATAAACACACTAGTAAAAAGTGTTTTTTTTTAACAGATTAAAATGCACTTGTTAAGCAAAAAATACGGTGCCAATAACATGCGCATTAAATGCGCATTTAATGTGCATTTAATGCGCATTAAATGCGCATTTAGTGCACTTTTTCGAGAAGGGTATATCACAAATACGTTGATATTTCCTCCAAAATAATTTCAATTCATACACGCCGAATCTTTATCGTTACGGTATTTTAGTAGAGTAATTATTTTAACAGTAATTGTACTATAAACTGATTAAAGAAGACATCTGGGCGGAACTGGATTTTAAGTGTTTGACGTTATGAAAACACGCAAAGCTTGTCTACTGACCTATTGTGTAGACTGCTGTCTGCGGTGTTTTGACAAAAGGGATTAACATGTGTGAATGTCACTCTGCCATAATTACTGGTAAACATTGTTTTGAATGTCGACGCAACAAGAATACAACTGTGAATGTACTATCAACTCAATAGTTACCACCTTCTCTTAGCAATCAATGGAATAACCTAACTTCAAAGAGAAAATAAATGCCTTAGCGAGCAGAGAATTGACTTTGTTCCGACAATTAAAACCATTCCTTATGCATTCGTTGAACGAGTTTACTTGAGTAAGTTATGCCTTTAGACAGGAAGCGGCTTTTTTTTGATTACGTCAAACTGTCAATTCACACAGATTTGCGAGATTTTTAGGGTCCTTGATCATTTGTTTACATGTTCAGTATAGAAAATCACCTGCTAACATGAAAACTTTGGATTAAATTATCAAAATAAAAACAATGTTGCAAACTGTGTTTATATTAATTGGTAAGTATTAGTTAAAAGACGACGTTTTGTTTGTAGTAAATCAACGAGTTTTCTATACAACAACAACTACTTCTACAACCATGTTGGGATCGATCTACATGTATCTTGGTAGTTTTTTTAAATTGTAAATATTATACTACATGTACATGTATGTACTGGTTATAAATGTAATTTTATTTGAAAATCAGGAAGTCAAACAAAATTAAATTGATCGTTATCTCGTAAAACGCGGAGTTTTCCCCGCGTTGCCAACGCCGAGGGCCGCCGTGTCGGTTTATCAGTTTTGCCGATCGTTAACCGCCGCGTCCAAAATCATGCAAACGCCGCGTCTGGCGGGATTTTCTTAATCTCCCTCCAGGTCAATCACCGCAGAGTATGGAGGGAAATTGGGGAAAACGCGTGGAGTGTACTGTATGATTTGTTTATTGATGTGACATCATGCGCACTTTTGAGCATGTGCATACTGAACCAAAACAAAATGTCCGATAATAGGTGCTGTTCAATAACAGGTATTACAACGATAATATGAGAATTTCATCAATAGAAGCTGTACACTGTTGAAAATACCCCACGCCAGCATATTTGGTTTATGAATTTGATTCTGTTATGGCTTCAAACTTTAAGTCATAAAATGATAAAGTTTAAATTCTCTGTTCAAAAATCTTTGTGAAAAGCACATGCTTTTTTATATGACATTTATAAACTAAATAATTATTTACATGTTGAAATAAAATGTTATTAATTTAAACAGAAATAAAAAACAATGAGTTCAACTAATAAGTTGATCATGCTGAACCTGAAGTCAATACATACCCTGACAGAGGTTGTAATGATATGTTATAATGACTACACTCAAATGCCCAACTGAAGTGCTGAGTTCTGAAAGACAGAACAAGAAAACAAACTACCAAACTATTAATTACACAATTGTAACCCATGATGTCATAAACTTCCTCAACAAGCAGCCATTTGTGATCATAACATCACATGATTATCACATGATATTAAGACAAGACGGTCAGATATAAAAAAAGCATAATATTATAGTTTCTAAGTCTGGTTCCCAAACAAGCGGTCGGACGGGATCCCAATATTTACAACGGTGCCACCAATTGATGTCAATCGTGTTTACGGTTAGGAACTGTTGAACATATTTGCATAAAAATCGTATTGTTAGGTTTGTGTCATCATTTTTTTTTTAAATCAAGGTTACAGATATGTAAACAAATCGCATGCTACATGAGTGTATGTGCAAATAAAGAGGCCCTGGATCCACGATGAAATAAGTATTTTCCCAACGTTTCTTTAACGTTGAAATATACTTATGTTCTATGAATTTTATTTATTTTATTAAAATGTACAAGAAGTCAAATAAACCAAAAGCCAACAGTATTTACCAAAATAGCAGTATACCAAACAAATAGTTAAAAGGGACTGTCAAGTAATCTAATATACCATTCGTGATATTTTAATCAATATAAACTAACAATTGTAAAAAATACGGTATTTTAGAAATTTTATTTTTTCGTCATTCGTGGTTGACAGTCCCTTTAAACCTATTTATTTTAGCTCGATTGCATCGAAAGCCTAGGGCTTATATAAACGCTCTCGAGTCAGACAATTAAATAGTATAAGTTAGTACAACATCGGAAAATTAAGATTAAAATACATTTTGAAGACGCTGTGAGAGATGTTTCGTTATAAGTAATCCAAATCAATGGAAAACCAGTCATTGAACATCTTGGCTGCTTTCAGACTTCGTCTGCTTAATATACAGGCAGCTTGAAGAGTAACCTACCCTGTCTGGATAATGAATTGGGGTTTATTGCGCATACGCACGCAATTCCCTCAGACGACTGTAGCAGGCATTTAAGACTGTCAACATATACAGAACTCCAGATAAGGGTCGTATTTTCGTAATTACGAATTATTTTCAAGTCAGTTACGTATTTATTTTAAAATCTTGTCGTACCATTAAGAATTACAAAATCACGTTACGAATATTATTTTTACATCGGTTCGTATCGATTTGTATTGAGTTATTTTCGCGTATTAAAGATCTTTGCGGTGCTTATATAGAATGGTTATCGGGTTTGTTTAAAAAAGCGCATTTTTCCCATAAAAGCGGCGTATACAGTCTATCTGTTAAAAAACAATGGCGGTGCCCAGAGAGCGTCCTAAAAAACTGCAAAGCGTCCAAAAACACGCTTTTAACATATTGTACGCAAAGTGAGCAGAAGTTAAATGTTTAGAAAGACATTATAGAAAAGATCTTTTACGCTGTTGTATGTTCAGTTGCCGATACAGTCGGAAAAGCTAAACAAAAACGCGACACGATGGGTCCAAACTTAAACACACAAAAAAACATTGAACGAGTAGAATGGACAAGTATCGTGGCTAATGATACTCGTTGAAAAGATTGAAGGGGAGACCCGTTTTAAATGTGAAATATGTAAAAATTCATCTAAGGCATGCAATCTAAGCGCAGTTTGGGCATATGAAGGTATTGGACGAAAAATTGTATAATACTGAAAAGACACTGTTAAACTCGTATAAATAAAGTTGCTAGTATGTTTATTTTGATTTTTTTTGCATGAACATAACCATTATTATTTATTTGTGGTCATTTAGAAAAAATAAGAATTATTATCCAAAACTTAGTAGTAACGTTTAGAATAAAATTTCAGAGTTAAGAATTCTTTTTGAAAATCTGGTAGTAATTTAAGAATTTCACAAAACCTTATCTGGAGCTCTGAAATATACATGCTATTTGTTTTTTAAATTTAATCAATTTTATATTAAATTAGTCACTTTGAAGCGTTTGACATACTTCGAAAAGTGGTTAGTAATACTTGTACGAATATTTAAAAACGTCCGGAAAATAATACAGTTCAGAAAATACAAGCTAAACAGTAAAAGATTCGTAAAATATAAACACATTTTAAACAGTCTCAAAGATTAAATTCATGGATAATCAAATCAAAACTTAATTTCTGAATAATCGATATTGTTGTTTTGATGGTAAAGCCAAAATGTACCCCAGTATACATTCAACGGTATAAAGAGTGTCATCATGTGCAATTGTAGTAAAGTATTATCATAGTCAATCACATCGCCGAACATCCTCGTTTGCTATATATCCGGCAGGCCCGTACCCAGGCCATTGGCCCGCACCCCCAACTGGATGTCCAGTGATGATTTTTTTAAATAAAGGGCCTGCTGCAAATTTTTATTTCGTGAAAGGGCCCACAATACACTTTCTCCAACACTCAAGAGTAAATGTGTACAAGGGGATCAGCGCTAGTTTACTCGCCAGTGGAGATAGACCAATGGGCTAGGCCCTGTCATCCTGAATGCGTCATCTATCGTTGGTGCTTTGGCCAAGGAAAGAGAAGCAGCGAATGGAAGCAACTGAGAAAGGGGTTCGTATGTCTGAACATTGCTGACGTTAATAATGTGAGAAAAACACATAATGTTGGAAGCAATTAGAAAGGTGATATCAATACTCGTCATTAATTTGAACCGGAAATCGACTCTCTTTATTGTTCCTACTCTACATTGACAGGGACATTTACATCGACATCAAGCAGGTTGTGAGAGAATTTGCAAGGAAGAATCCGAGGAAGATGGAACTTTCTGAACTGATGTCGGAGTTGTAGACGATTGTGATGGCATATATGTGTTGATGATGGTGAAAGTAAAAATGTGTAGTAGATGATAAACATTTTATTAGGAATTTACTTTGAAACTTTAGAGGAGCATTGAATTCAAAGAGAAAATACCATTATGGTTATATGTCAGTCATACATTTCTTAATAAAGATTTTTGATTTTCAAAGGTTGCTTTCCATTTTCATCAAATTTCATGCATTTCTTAAATTTAAAGCTTTAAACATTGGTGTGAATTTCGATTGCCGATTGCTTTTAAAACAAAACTCATCTTACAACGCAACCAATATTAAATTCGTAGTCACCGGTTTGAAAGGTCAATGCAAATAATTGGGGATGTAAACATGTTTGAAGACGCTTTAAACTTAACTCAAGGATTAATCACAAAACACGCATATGCATAAATATAATATTATTAAGCATCGCCCTGGTTTCTCTGTCCATCTGTCCGAACTTACGTTAGATGTAATTTTAAATCTGTAACTACATATGATAAAGTATTTGAAAATTCTCTTCAACATGAGATTTTGCCCATGCCATATTTCTGTACAGCCATACGGGTCTTGTAATAACATGTGATCTTAATTTTCTTACAAATTAACAATCTGAATAACTCTGTGAAAAGAACCTACACAATACCACTCAATTTTGACGTCTTTTAAAGCTATCATAATTCTTTGTTAATATCCCGATAGCAATGTGTCGAAAGTACAAATAGCAGATAATAACCATGTAAAACTGGGGATTAGTTGAGCTACGATTGAAGTCTCCTAGTTTAAATACACATGAGATATTCCGACTCCAATTTACTGTAGCCTTGATAATAACGAATGCTGTAACACGTTATGCTGTCGTTATGATAACATATCTCGTGTACACTTTTGAATTAATTTTTATATATTCGCTTTATAAAAACTCTCATTGGTCTTCCATTTTTCATTGTTTATATCAATTAAATACTTATATTGATAACTAAATCTAAATAATTCGTGAGTATTTTGGTCTTAATACTCGGCTCTATTTTTCATGTTCTTTCAATCTTTCAATATTGTTGTTATGTCCGAAAATATGCTCTTTATTATTTTTTCATTCAGGCTTATAGTTGTTTGTTGTTAGTGGTGTTTTTTTGTGTGACTTGAAATTATATTTGCAAGTTTTGCTCGACTTTGCACACTTATAATGTATACTCTACATACTACTCGCCCTGAGAAGTTGTATTTAACCGTAGATCAAATATTCTTTTACTTTTAGTTTCGTTGATTGTTACTAAAAAAGTATAGTTCGTTGTTTATGCTACCTTATATCTTAAATCCTGCTTTAAATTTTTACTAAACCTATATTATCCAACAGTCTCATCTGCAACATGTTTCATTTTGTTTTGCTGATCCTTAGTGTAATATGTATCTTATAAGTCCTGTCCAGCAATTTTCAAGAAGTAACACGAAATGTAATTTATTTTTCCATCACCTCACGGCCATTTCAGTCATTTATATTTTTGTTGCTTGTATTTTACCTAATGGGTAACGATATTGATTCTTAACGAATGACCGTAGGGTTATTTAATTATACATGTAGTAAATATTATTGTCGTAAAATAATATTTTACAAGTATAGTGCAACGCGCGACTATTTCTCTTCTGTTTCGGGCTTTCGCGTGCTTTATTCTCAGGCTGCAATATTCGACCATTTTTCTTTGAAATTAAGCTCATATTAATTGACGATGTCATTTACTTTTATCAGGAGACATTGAACAAAATCTTGCACCAGAATACAAGGCATGTTTTAAAAATTACAGGTTTTAATGCAGGTGTTCACCGTAAAGATTGTACAGTTCACTCCAGCGGCTTATTAATTTCAGGGACCTATACAAACAAATGTATTTGTATAGGTCCCTGTTAATTTATTTCCATGCGTATATACTGTCGCGGCGTGTAACTGAGTTAGAATATCCCCGCATGCACACATTATGGGTTGAAATTAATACAGTCCCTCTCTTCGCTTTACTTTACTGGATTTTCTTCCCCCAAACTATACGGTATCGTTTTGGAATGATATTGAAACTAATATTTATGAAGCCTTCGATGGGAGACAAAATGTAATTATGCTTTGTGATATAAACAAAGAACAAATTAAAAACTATACCCGTCTTAAGCAGTCATTGACCATGTTTAATTTAATGAAGCAACATTACAACTGAAGCAACCTGAGTCACCCCGCCAATATTGCTACTTTAAATGACCCCATAATTGTCTCTGATAATTTAATTGTACTGAACAGTGCGGTAATTTTAATTGAAACTTCTGTAAGTGATCACCACGACACGGCTTCGCATGTCCCAATAGTCATAAGTAAACCGACACAGAGACATGTCTGGTTGTACAAGCGATGTGATTTTTAACTTCTTAACCATTTATTTAACATTGAAAATTGGAATTTTATTACACGAGTGTAGTGGATGGTACTGTTTTATATACGGAAAAACTCCTAGAATTGATGAAACTTTGTAATCCATTTAAATTACTTGCAGTACGTTCTAATGACAAACCTTGGAAAGACTCCGCGATACGTACATTTGCGCGTAAACGCGACAGATTTAAAACTACCGCTATAAAGCAACATTGTGCTTACAACTGGGCAAAATTCACATACGCTTATAACAGAGTCAACAATATATTTAAACATGCAAAGGAACTTTTTTTTCAAATATTGAACTTACACTAATTTACATTCGACCAATTCAAAACAATACAGAAAGATGTTGAAACATCTTATAAACTCGCATTCACATTCTGATGTAATACCGCCCCTATAATCGATCGACTCTCACGGAAACATGACTATATATACGTCTAATGAAGAAAAAGCAACGTGCTTTACGATAATTTTGTTTTCATTTCAACTTAAGACACATCTTCAGGAGTTTTTCCTGTACCTTCTCACTTTCCATTTGTCAGTTTACAAAATGTGTCTATTACTGAAATTGAAAGATTGGACATATTTTTCATAACTTACAAAGCCGTTCATGAAAACTAGTTTTAGTGATCTAGTTCTGAAGCGTACACGCGATTCTATTTCAAAACCGTTAGGTTTATTTTAAATGAATCATTACACGAATGCACTTTTCCTGGAGAAATGCAATTGTGATGCCTAGCTGTATTAAAAAGGGTGACCCAAAAATACCTTCAAACTATCGACCAATTGATCTGTTTAGAAAAACTATGGAACGTGTAGTAAATACATGTTTATAAATGATTTTATAGCAAATAACTTTATTTATTGCAAACAATCCGGATTTTTAAGACGACACTCAACAGTCTCTCAACTTAGTGATATATTTGATCAAATAGCTCGATCAATTGACGACAAGAAACTTCATTGTATGCTATTTTGTGATATATCAAAGGCCTTTGTCTGAGTTTGGAATCAATGTCTTAAATTCAAACTAAAACAAAATGGCATTAGTGGAAATGTACTACAATATATTGAAACATACTTGTCGTAACGAACCATAGAAGTATTTGATGGTTCGGCGAAGTCTCAGTCATTAGAAGTAAATGCCGGTATCCCTAAGGGCTCAGTATTGGGACTGTTGTTTTTCTTGAGTTATGTTAATGATATTGTTGAAAATCTTGTTAGTATTACCTTTTTTGCTAACGATACTTCATAATCATGTACTACATCTACATAAGTTGATCTCCAGGGTATTGTGAACCATGAACTTTGCCTAATTAATACGTGGGTCAATTGATGGCTTGCTGATTTTAATCCCCAAAATACTGAAGCAATTTTATTTACAACATAAAATGATATTCCCTTGTCTACATTAAAGTTTGGTTATGTACCTTTTGCTTGTGTTGATAATCACAAACATCTTGGTCTGGCGTTAAGCAGCGATGGCAAACGGAACAAACACATAAACAATATTCTGTCATCCGCGTCGAAAATCCTTGGAGTTATGCGTAAAGATAAGTATAAGCTCTCAAGAAAAGGTATCAATCAAATAAACTTCACACACATGCGACCATTATTAGAATACGCGTGCATTGTATGGGATGGTTGTAAATTGTACGACAAGGAATTATAATTTAAAAAAAATGAAGTCGCGCGTATTTCTCAGGCCTAACCAGACCCGTCCGCTTAGAAATCTTTACTCTGAACTTAAATGGCCATGTCTTGACAAACGAAGATGTTATCTCAAACTCATTAATATCTTCAAAATGCATAACGGTCAATGTCTAAATTACCTTACTAACCTTCTTCCACAAACAGCTAATGAACAGTCATCTCGAAATATTAGGAACGCGGAAGACTTTATTATTTTATCAATAAACACTTCACTTTATTCACGCTCCTTTTTACCATCTGCTATTGATCAATGGAATTTCTTACACATTAATATCCGTAATACTGACATTTCAAAATTTAAATCTTCACTGAACCATTATTTATGCGACACTCCCCAGGTCTTTTACACCGAAGATAGAAAGTCTTCAAATGTACATGCCCGTTTAAGAAATAACTGCAGCAACTTAAACTCAGACCTACCGGTATTCAATAACCATTTAGAAAACACTCCCCTATTTGCATGCGGAAATGAAATTAAAAATACTGACGGAACGTTTATTGTGACCTCATTATTCCGTGTAACAATCGTTTCACAGATGTGGGTGAATTTTCTGAAATTTTTCTTTTAACTTGTTTTTTTTCTGATGAGATTGTTCTGTAGAATGTGCGCAATTCAGTGCTCGATTGAACTACGCCCCTATCACGCCCCCTATCAGACAAGAATGTTCTTTGCCGAGAATTTCTGCCTTTTTGAGATTTGGCCGAATAATTGTTAATAGGCTGGTAGTGATGCGAACTTTTTTCGGTAAGTTCAAAGTTGCTCATTCCTTGAATATCTCTGCAACGTTCTGTCTTTTTGGTATTGACTATGGTGCTTATTACTTCGATACATTTTGGTATTTCTGTTTGTTTCAAATGCGTGGCGGCCTAAAGTGTATGGTAAGCCTATTCACAATAATTGTTCTTCCAGCCGTATCCTGTGTTTTTCTTCCTATACGAGTTCATGATCGAATACGTTAAACGTGGTACAAGTTTGTCATAAAGTAAGGAAGGAACTTTTTGTCATCGACATTGTTATCATTATGATTTTTTCATCAGTGGAAGACGTTAACACATCGCGTCCGTAAATGGCGCCACACGTGTTGCCGCACCGTCAGTGGATATCTTATCTTCCAGGTATTTGTTCGAGTTTTGATGCAAATGCCTGGTGAAAAGCGTAGTAGTACTAAATGGAAGGCACTGTTGAATTGCTGCTTGAAAAGCCTTTCCTTAATCTAAACCAATGATCACATGTGTATGCCCCCGGTAGGGTGGCATATAGCAGTTGAAATGTCCGTCATTCCGTCTGTCTGTCTGTCTGTCAGTCTGTGCGTTCGTCCGAAAACTTTAAAATTGGCCATTAATTTTGCAATATTGAAGATAGCAACTCGATATTTGGCATGCATGTGTATCTCATGGAGCTGCACATTTTGAGTGGTGAAAGGTCAATGTCATCCTGCAAGGTCAAAGGTAAAAAAATCAAAGCGGCGCAGTAGGGGGCATTGTGTTTCTGACAAACACATCTCTTGTTTCTTTCAAAACTTGATAGGCTGTCGGCTATAATTTGTAAAAAAAGACGAATTCGTTTTAGTTGAAAAATGTGTATGTATAAATATCGGCCCAAGTGTTATTGGATAACTTCCCGTATTTCTGCGTTTTACCGACAGATCTTTGTAAATAGTCGGAGTAAAAACAAATTTGCACAGGTTGAAGGTCTTGTCAACACATAAGATTGTTTTGCCGGTCGCACATAATCGTTTTATGACAGTTATTCGTTGACAATTCAGGAGTTTGATAAAAAGTTGGATTTTGCCATTTAAATGCTTGACGCTGTATACTTACTAATGTTTTTTTATATATAATTTGTTCGACACAAATGATTTGGTCTGACGGAGTTGATGGTACTGAATGTATTGTTTTCATCAATCTTTACATAATATTTATACAAAAAAATCGTTTCGTTGCTTAGAAAAATTAGATGTGAGTTTAATGCGTAGTTTGTTCAACCGATTTCACAGACTGTGTTTTTAGGTTTGACACATTTCGCTGTACACCAGGTTTTGTCCGTCTATACACAGGAGTGTAAGCTTTTTTGACCCACCCATGTTGTTTTCTTTCCAAAAAGGTCCTTATGTACTCAACAATAGTTACGTTCAAAGGTATCTATGATAAATTGCTGATTATCCAAGTTGCTTGGCCTCTTTTAAATCACAGCATTCCTTCTTCGCTTACAGTAAATGTATTGTAAGATCGTTCAACTGGCAATGCGTCGCGTGCAGATAATTAGGTTTAATGTTTTATATTCGTTATTGTCGAAATATCAATCAAGTGTGTTGGTTATCGTAATTCTGCGATTTAAAGAAGTGAAACTCCAGCTGCTGGAGCAGTATTGCATTCTTATTACATACAATTTCGTGGTCCTTTATTTAAGGCAAGTGACCAATTGCCAAAACAGTACGAAACAGCACAATACGAAACAACATACACGCATAGAAGAATAAAGCTGTGGTCACCGCCTTGGAACGGTCAATGCAAAGCACTGGAGGTTTAAACCGGTTTAGTTCTTTTTAAGAATAGTTCGTTTGGGTAGATTTTGTGAATATATTGTTCAAAGAATGGATTATATAAATTAAGTATGTCATCAATGTACCTGCTAGTAAGGTTAAAACATTGAATCAAATCTAGTTGTTTAGTTTTAGATAATTCTAACATAAAATCGCTTTCATAACAGTATAAAACAAGAGTGCCAAACTGTCACAAGATACGCCCGTTTTAAGGCTTTGGACAACTTGATAACTTTACCATGACCCATATTTGAACTTGACCTTTATATCATCAAGACACAACTTCTGACCAAAGTTGGTGAAGATCTGATGAAAACTACTTCAATTAGAGAGCGGACACCATGCTAAATGCTTGAAATGCACTTAGTGACCTCGCGACCTAGTTTTTAACCTGGCATGACCCATATTTGAACTTGACCTACATGTAGATATTGTCTAGACACAACCTCTGACCAAACTTGGTGAAGATCGGATGAAAACGACTTCAATGAGAGAGCGGACACCATGCTATATGCCTGAAATGGTTTAAGTGACCCTGTGACCTAGTTTTTGACCCGGCTTAACCCATATTCGAACTTTACCTAAAAATGGTCTAGATACAACTTCTGACCAAGTTTGGCGATTATCGGATGAAAACTACTTCTATAAGAGAGCGGACACCATGCTAAATGCTTGAAATGCACTAAGTGACCCCGTGACCTAGTTTTTGACCCGGCATGACCAATATTCAAACTTGACCTAGATATTGTCCAGATACAACTTCTGACCAAGTTTGGTGAAGATCGGATGAAAACTACTTCAATTAGAGCGCGGACACCATGCTAAATGCTTGAAATGCACTAAGTGACCCTGTGACCTAGTTTTTGATCCGGCATGACCCATATTCGAACTTGACCTAGATATTGTCTAGATACAACTTCTGGTCAAGTTTGGTGAATATCGGATAAAAACTATTTGAATTAGAGAGCGGAAACTGCTGTGGACGCCGCCCATATATATATATATATTGAACTAGAACAGTCACATGAAGTAGGACAATTTCTTAAAACATTAATATCTGTGGAAATAGAATTATAATTTAAAACGGTACTTCTAACAGGTTTACTATATTTGTAGCAAATAAGTGGTGATTCGGTATTGCGGAAATAAGGGGGTATCAAGCGACGCACATTTTTATCATTGAATATTTTAGGAAGGTCAATTAAATCAAAACCTGTGTTACAAAACTCAATTTTGATACGATTTCTAGTTTTGTTATGTGCACTTTCAATAAAAGATTTAAGATAATAGTAAGTGAAATATTCAATAATACAAGCACATTCATACAGTGGTCAGATTGAAGTAAAATAAGTTTACATTCCTTATCAATATGCGCAAAAGAAGAAACAGAAAGAGGGCAAGGTGCACTTAGTAATTTATATTTACCTCCATTTTGTAATAATGTGTAGCAGTCATTTAAAGAGAGAAGTCTTATAAATATACGTCTTATGTTACCATTTTTCCTTATGCCGTGTGAACGTTTATTTCTAAGACGTTAACTAAAAAGAGAAAATGAATTAATCAATTCATTTTTAGAAATAGTTCCAACATTTAATATATTATCATTTAATCCAAGTGAGTAAGCAGTTTGTAAACGTTTAATCGATTCAAATTCCGACACGCACCTTGCTTTTAATTGGTACTGATTTGAAGTACTATTATCAAAAATAAGTTGCTCCGCATGTTGAATAGAAATATGTGTTATGCTATGACCCGTTTTATAAAAGTGCTGTTAAATAAAGTTGTATTTTTTTATTTTATTTTTTATTTTATAAAAATGATCCCTAAAACGTGTTTTAAGTGAACTATCAGTCTGCCCAACGTATTGCGCACCACAACAGGGTACATTTTAAGTAATGACATTCACTACATGCATTTAATTTCACGAGACATCGGATTAAATGTTAACTGAAAATTTTCGGTTATTAAGTAACAGATGACAGAATAAAGAGGACCTATACCTGCAACATAAACACTTCCTGGATTTGCACTTATTTATTGTAGGATACCGATTACACGGAGCTTGATTACAATGCGAATTATAACCTTGTTGTATAGTATCTCCAATGTAAGATGTTCGAAGTAAACGTATTTTGACTGTAGGTTTAGAAAAAAGTAATTGTCTATAATTAAACGGCAAATGAATACTTCGTGCAATCGAAATTCTCAATGGGGAAACAACTTTAGGGTTTTTTGTTATCAATTTGTCCATAGTTTTATAATTTGGCGAAACCACCAATCATGTAGTTTCATTAATACACATTGCCAATTCAACATACATACAAGAGTAAAAGGCAGCTTGTCAGATAATGGTTTGTAAAAATTCAGTAGAACCTGCAGAACTCTCAATTGATGAACAACAAGTTTACTTTATAAATACAGAGAATGTATAAGAATCTAAGTATAAGAAAGGTCTTAAACAAGTTTTCTATAAAAAAAAATAATAACAATACCGCTACCAACCTCTGAAGGCTGAAAATATAACAACATCGAAGATGTGTACGGGGATACAAACTACTGCATACACGCAGCACACATCAAACTATTGTGCAATTCAATATAAAGAAGTGAAACTCCAGCTGCAAGAGCAGTATTGAATTCTATACATAGTTGGTCCTTTATTTAAAGCAAGTGACCAATTGCCAAAACAGTACAACACAGTACAAAACAGCACAATACAAAACAACATACATAACACATAAAGGAATAACGCTGGGGTCACCGCCTTGGAACGGTCAATGCAAAGCATTGGAGGTTTAAACCGGTTTTAGAGCGCTTAACCTCACACTTGGTCCAGCAATATTCATGATACATTTAAGTGTAAATAAAATTTAACCTCATAGCATTGCAACTCAAATTAAACAATAATAAAAGAGAATTAAAATGCATTCAATTTAATTACCATTTAATTACTCAATGGTAGGAAAGAGACCAGAGAAACAGAGCTACACATTTTTGAGGAACGATGATATGAAACTACGAACAAATGTCAACTACATTCCTTCTTTATAGAAAAAGATTTAGGAATATAGCATCATAAAGTTATTATTTCAGATCATCATCGCGCTACTACAGAAAGAAGCAGCAATAATGGGTGTAAAAGTTCCATATTAAATAGCCTGGTTGTTAATGTAACTGCTAAAAAATAAATCAAACAAGAAATCCCTGTCAGAGAGAAAATTAAATAAAAATTGAACGATATGCTATAAACCCAATAACCTATGCATGTAGATTAAAACTGTGAAAGTTGGTCATATGAAGCAATATAGAAGCTACGACGTCACAATAATCAATGTAGCCAGGAACAGAAAAAAAAGAGTATCGTATGACGTAATTGACAAGCGAAGACACGATGGCGTGAACAAAATCCAGGGACAGTACTGTAAAATAAAAATAAAAAGATTAAAGGTGCGGTACTGTAAAATTGACCAATAAAACAAGCCTAGGTGATTAAATATTAAGAATCAAACGTATAAAATGGTAATTCCATTAATTATTCCAAATTTTAAGAGGAGAAAAATAAAGGGAATCGAAAATCACAAGCACGTGTTTTGAAGTACGTTAAAATCGTATCCTTTTGATAGAAATGAGTTAATTAAATTGAAAAGTTTAATATAAACATTTTCTTTAACATATTTTAATTTGCGAACACGCTTCAAAACATCTCCATAAAATGATGGGTGGGAAATTCCATTAGTTTAATGCCATTTTAAAGAAACATTATATTTTGAAATTAAATCACCATTCTTTGAGTGTAATTTAGCGAATTTACTTCATTAAAATCTTTAATACATGAACATGCTCTGGCATAACGTTCCAACTGCGAAATGTAAATACCATAGGATGGACCTTTAGGAATGTTACCATCTAGGAACGGAAAATTCACAATGTCAAAATTAAAGTCGTCCCGTTTGTCGTATAAACTAGTTTTAATTATACATGTATTATTAATAATAGTAAGATGTTAGTCTAAATACGCAGCGTCTGTATTAAATTGACAGGATCTATTTAAGTCTAGTTCGTTCGGGTTGATTTTGTGAATGAATTGTTCAAAGAATGGATTATCTAAATTAAGTATGTCATCAATGTACCTACTAGTAAGGTTAAAACATCGAATCAAATCTAGTTGTTTAGTTTTAGATAATTCTAACATAAAATCGCTTTCATAACAATATAAAAAAAGATCAGCTATAAGCGGCGCACAATTAGTACCCATAGGAACGCCTATAATTTGTTTAAATATTTAACCATTAAATTCAACGATTCTTGAGCGATGGGCTCTTAGGCTGCAACCATACCAATGCACGGTTCAATATGTGAACGGTCGAGATAACATTGCAGACGCACTGTCAGGACACCGCTCAAGCACAGTTCTAGGACAATCGTGTAGATGACCATGAATACAGAAAAAGAAGAAACATCATTTTGTGATGCTGAGACAAGCAGATTACGAGATAGCATGACGTACGTGACATGGGCTTGACTGAGTATAATCAGTTCAAACAAATCAAAGGTGAGTTATGTGTAATTGGTTACTCAGAACTAATGCGTACGCGAATAGTTGACCGGCAAGAATTAAGCTAACACATATTAAACTTTGGTCACATAGGTGATCCAGGAATCGTGTCGAATAAAAAAGTTGAGGACCAAAGTATGGTGGCAGAGTATTGACAAATAAATTTAAAATTACTGTTAGACGTGTTATGGCTGTCAGTTGGTAAGCCAGTGAACAACTTGAACCGATGCTGAGAACCGAGCTAACATCAGCCCCATGACAAGATTCAGCTGCGGCCGTATTAAGGTCGTTATCATCTGGTGATAACATTTTATTATGTGTAGACTATTACAGTAGATATGTTGAGATTGATGGCACCAATGTAATAACAAGCGAAAAACTAGTGTCAATCTTAAAGAAGTTGTTTTTGACTTATGGCTTGTCATTATCTCTTCGTACATATAATGCTACAAGTTTTGTTTGCGAGCATTTGGAAAACTATTTGCAGTCTAAATGAATGTTGACAGTACCGAATACAGGCTAAATGCGACAAACATGAAAAAATGAATGATCGAAACAAACCTCAGATGGTCTCAAATTAAACAATTAAATTGGTGAAAATTGTCAACCTTGTCAAACTAGTCGGCAATCTGTATCATGTGTGGGAAATGACAGACCAATAAGGATTCAAACATGACTGATCCACTCAATTATTTTAAACTGTTGTACAGTCATTGCTAAATTATCGCGTAATTTAATGGTTTTCATTAGAGACAGCACACATGATGCTTAATTGCCCCGCAGATCCTTGTAAATTTCAATTATACCGACATGCATATCATGATTCGGGTATCAAATGGTTTATAAAATGGAATTGATAAATAGCCAATTTGGTTGCTTAGTAATGTCAAGTGAACGATTAATGGGAAAATTACATGTACTATCAGCATGATTTTTTATTGTCATCGGTACAATGTTTTCATGTGTGATGTTTTGTTTTGATAAACTTTGTCATTTGGCAAAATGTTGATCTTCTGAGTTCTTGAAGATAAGTTGGAAGCTGATTTAGCATACATCTAGGCTATAACGTTTGGTCAAGGGGCAGCTAACATGTTATTGATAAGGTGCGTGGTGGTTTTTGCCTTCGAAAAGGGAAAAAAGGTCCTGGGAAAACACGAGTACTTAGACAGCATATATATTAAAGAAAAATTAGTTGTCTGCTAAGACGTAAAGTCGAGAGGTGGAGGTAGATGAGTTCGTAGTCGACTTTGATTTCATTTACTAAAAAAGTGTCTACTGTTCACAATACGTATCCCGGTGTGACCCAAATTCGACGATGTAACAGTTACATGAAGCAATATATAGAAAGAAATGAAAGAAATAATGAAATGTTTAATAGCACAAAATAATATTTTAAACTCGGCTGTATAACTTTGAAATGATTCCAAGACAATAATCATCCATTTAATCAATACAAATAGAACATCGTCGAATTTAGGTGTCGTCGAATTTGGGTTGCGGTAAGATATAGTTTACCATTTGCTGGCATTAGTGTCTACTGTTCACAACTAGAATATTTTGTCATGTTGTACAATTTTGCTATTTTTTGAATTTGTGAAAGTATTAAATAAAAATGATGTTCAGAAAGATACAAGAGTGACGAACCAGAAGAGCTGAAGTCAGAAAACGCAGAGGCAGTTTGGACCAAGGTCCAAATACAAGGTGCACAAGACCTCTACATTGGCTCTTGCTACAAACCGCCTTCCTCCACTGACCCGGACTATCTGGAACAGCTCAACGCCTGCCTCACTAAAATCCCGAGAAACGCCCACCTATGGCTGGGAGGGGATTTTAACCTACCCGACATAGACTGGAAGAATGAATGCCCGACACCTCAAGCCACTCATGCCACACAGTGCAGACAGCTCCTATCAATTATAAAGGACGCATCCCTTGACCAAGTAGTGCAGTCACCTACACGTATCACCAAGGACACTAGTAGCCTGCTTGACCTTTTCTTTACTAACAACAGTACTCTCATCAACAAGTGTGAGACTATTCCTGGATTAGGTGACCATGAAGCCATCTTTGTGGATTCCAGCCTACGACCTAGGAAAGTGAAGAAACCGCCACGCAAGGTCTACCAATATAGGAAAGCAGACTACCAGTCTATGGGTGCTAAGCTGACAGCACAACGCACCGTATTCCTGGAGAAGACCAAGGACATGTCAGTTAACGATACATGGTCCACATTTGAACAGCTCCTCATACAGCTGATGAACCAGCACATTCCATCCAAAATGCTGTCCGGGAATAAGGTGAATAAACCTTGGATAACCAAAGAAATCAAGGCCCACCATAGAAGGAGGAATAAACTCTTCAACCGCCAAAAGGAAACAGGGCGACCGAAAGACAGACATCGCTACCGACAGGCCAAAGCCACCACCCAACGACTTGAGAGGCAGGCTTACTGGCACTACGTCGAAGACCTGATTGAAGTCGGGGACCCAGACCAAGCCCAGCAACCAAAACAGAAAAGGTTCTGGAACTTTATCAAGTCTGTTAGGAAGGTCAACTCCGGGGTGGCCCCCTTGAAAGAAAATGGCAGACTCCATAGTGACCCACAAGACAAGGCGAACATCTTGAACCAACAATACCAGTCAGTATTCACCCACGACACGGGGAGTGACACAAACCCTACGCCAGACGGGGAACCAGCACCAACCATGCCCAATATCGAAATCACATCCCATGGAGTGCTGAAGCTACTACAGAAGCTAAACCCCCAAAAGGCAACCGGCCCAGACATGCTTCCAGCAAGGGTCCTCAAGGAACTGGCAAATGAATGTGCACCGTACCTGGGCTACATATACCAGAAATGCCTAACAACAGGCTCAATTCCAGATATATGGAAGACATCAACAGTTTCAGCCATATTCAAGAAGGGGGACAGGTATAAAGCGAGCAACTACCGCCCTGTATCTCTCACTTGTATATGCTGCAAGATGCTAGAGCACATCATTGTCAGCAACGTCATGGGACACCTGGACAGCAACAACATCCTAACCGACTGCCAACATGGTTTCAGAAGGCGACGGAGCTGCGAAACACAACTCCTAACCTTGTCAGATGAACTACTGAAGTCCTTAGACAAAGGTAAACAACACGACCTAGCCATCCTGGACTTCAGTAAGGCGTTCGACAAGGTCCCCCACAAGCGTCTGCTGACAAAACTGCACCACTACGGTATACGCGGCCAGACATTGGAATGGATTAAAGCCTTCCTGACCGACAGAACGCAGCGAGTTGTTGTAGATGGTGCTACCTCAGACCCTGCCCCAGTAGTCAGCGGAGTGCCTCAGGGGAGTGTGCTTGGACCGATCCTCTTCCTGGTATTTATAAACGACCTCCCCCTTAGAGTTTCATCCAAGACAAGACTCTTCGCGGATGACTGCGTGGTCTACAGACAAATAGACTCAGATAGCGATTGCGACCATCTGCAGGAAGACCTCCATCGGTTGTGGCAATGGGAGAAACTCTGGGGAATGTCATTCCACCCAGAGAAGTGCAGCATCCTGCGAGTCCACAGAAAACGATCCCCATTACTGCGCAACTACACCCTCAAAGGCCATATACTCGCCAGTGAAGAGACGTCAAAGTACCTCGGAGTGGAACTGACGAATGACATGTCCTGGAAACCTCACATCCAGACTGTAACACGGAAAGGAAACAGCACGCTGGGATTCCTCCGCAGAAATCTAAGGATTGGCAACGAGAACGTAAAAAGTGCTGCCTACTTTTCACTCGTCCGTCCACACCTGGAATACTGCAGCACGGTCTGGAACCCATACCAGAAGGACCAGATTCACGATCTGGAGATGGTCCAGAGAAGGGCAGCCAGGTATGTGACGAACCGCTACCATAACACTAGCAGCGTCACATCCATGCTTGACCACCTGCAATGGGAAACCCTGGAGTCACGGAGGACAAAGGCCCAGCTGACGATGATCTACAAGATATCAAACAATCTCATAGACATCCCAGCAGCAAAATACCTCTTCCCAGGCTCAAGCAGAACCCGATCAAGCCATGACATCAAGTTCCTGCCTATCTCTACATCGACATCCTACTACAGGCATAGCTTTTTCCCCGGTATTATACCGACCTGGAACAGCCTACCAGCCGCTGTTGCAGAATCCCCTGACTTGGTATCTTTCAAGCAGGGACTAGCAAACTTAAGTTTCTAATCAAGTCGTCAGCGCCAGCTACAAAGTAAACCCCAATGACATCTCATGGCTGTGCCGGTTGAGGTTCAATCCTCTCCGCGGCCACCGTAGCCGGAGAGGCATGAGGTAGAGGGATGAAACGTAGCTGGGGACGCATCTGTACTGTCCTTCTGACTTTTAACTATCAAACTCTTCTCACTGTACTATTTTCCCATTCTTACTTTATCTCTTCACCACCCGTCGCATAATTGTCAAGTTTGACGGCAGCGACGTACGATGTAGATGTAGATAGATGTAGATGTTTAAACTCTATTGCTGTGTAATAAAATATAGGGCCGAATAAGCCTGGTGAATTTGGGGCTAGTCTGGATTACCTGCCCCTGACACTTTGTATTAGTACGACGGGAACTAGAACACCCAAAAAAGCTTGGAGCCGAATCGACCTGAGTTTTCGGACTGGGCCGAAAGAGCTTTGTGCCGAATTCGCCTGCTCCATGTAAATTTTGCGTGACACAGTTACCCGTTTTCAGGTAATGAGAAACGAAACACAATTTAAAAATGACTTCTTTGCTGAATTTGCGCTTGCATAAATAAAGTTTTTATATTATTTTGACTGTGCATTTGAAAGTTTCTTTTATTGCGTCTTCGAAATGTAAAGCAACAACATTGATGACTCAACTATCGGATGGTATGCTATTTCGGATGTTTATTTCTTACAATGTTTAAGTTCAGTTAAGTTAACCATCCGTTAACTGCTGACCCAGATACACATAGTTTTAAAAGAAATGCTATTATCAAACGTCTGCACATTATTCGAGCTTACAAACAATGATAGGCATAAACTTGTATTAGTTGCAATAATCCAACTCCCCTCCGGGTCCTGGGAGTTGCAACTGGTTTCAAGATTTACCATAGCAATTTTACCGCCTAGAATCCGGGCGCTGATTTATTGGTAAAATTAGCAACACAAACTATTTTCTGGCATGAATTAACACAAATAAATCGTCAATATATCTATAATGAGCAAATTAAGATAACTTACATGATATGGTGTGCTCGCAGAAGAAAGATTTTAATCAAAGTTTCAAACACGTCAACCGTAAATGTAAATGTCAGCTTGTTTGCATATGGAACAGTTTTTATTAACCAAAAGAAAAATTAAAGGAACGCACGCGGTGTGTTTACAACAACATGTACCAATAAACGGTTTACCTATGCTTTTCTCCGAACATACAATTTATGTTTTTAAGAAAGGTTATTTTCAAATATTAAATATTTGTTTTAAATGAACAGAAATTTTGTATATAATTTGTTCAAATTTTAATTAATACTTATGTTTATTGTATATGAATAGTCGTCAGACAACAGACATTTGGAAGAAACAAAAGGAACGATGACCCTTAGATCTGCTGTAAGGGAATAATAATACAACATCTACAGCAGCAACATGTATAAGCTCTAAAGCATACAATTGCTTTTAGCCATATACAAAAAATAGAAAATAATAAAAGTGTAATGCATGGATTATAAGAATTATGACTTCCCTAGGCGATTTTAGCTCAGTGGGCTAAAATGCGTGCACTTGAATTTCTCACAAGCGCTTGCTGTCTGCATTCGGCCAATGTTCAATCAAAACATGCACGCTCTTATCAGCAGTGTATGCAAAAGGGGCTGAGATAATGAACGATTTACTGGTCGTTCATGGGGATCAATAATGGTGTTTGTCCCCTAATAATGGTAGATAATGATCTATTATTACCGGTATATGTGGAGTAAGAGCAATTAAAGATATGCTCAAATTTTTTGTTTGTTTTATTTTAATTAGTTTAAACCTATTTATTGTAGCTCGATTGCATCGAAAGCCGTATGCTTATATAAACGCTCTCGAGTCCGTTTCCTGGGACTAGAACCAGTACTTGGTGTCTTTTGGGGGAGATCAAAGGAACGCTCCCAGTGGGTTCGAACCCGTGACCTCCCGATCGCTAGGTGGACACCATATCCACTACGCCACAGCGATCTTTTAAATGTTTTAATTGTTAACGACTAATGCAGAAAATAAAAAAGTATAAAGAACTTGCTTCAAAAATAAACCGTAACTGATGTGTGTTGCGGTTGTGCGTAATTCAAGTTATTAATACAATTAATTGGAATCAAACGTCTTATTTGATTGCTCCCGACCATTTAAAGTAACATTACTACTCAAAATCAAAGAACATTTAATACAATTGTTTGTAAAATAAACTTAACCAATTAAAAATCAGTGTTCTTTATGGCAATTGCCGAAATTTCAACGTCAGATGTGGACTGGTAAAATAGATGTTTGTAGATACCAAATGCTCGTTTTCATTATTGTTTTGCATATCTATTCATACGACACATGGACACTAAAATGGTGTTCGTGTGTCGTATGAATAGATATATCCGCGAGAATTAATTGTGGCCGCAAATAAATAAACACGAGCATTTTGTATCTATAAAAATCTTTGTAATCATATCACATCTAGCGTTGAAATTTTGGATATTGCTATAAGGAACACTGATTGTTAAGGTGTTAACTTTATTTTACGAAATACTTAACAAAATTTTTCGTTGATTTTGAGCGTTGTAGAAACTTAAAAATGTGTTCACATTATTTTCTTAACGGCGACTATAGCTTAACAGTACCAATATTTAATATATTCAGATCCAATAGATATATAGTTTCTTTTATATTTACGAAATTCGCTATATACCTGCAACACATTTTTCTTTAGTCTTTGTGCATGACAGTATACAATCTAATAAACGACCAGTAGTTGGAAGCAAGATTTTCCATGGGTCACATAATGTTTTTTAATATTTGTTTTTGCTTTCTGTTTATTTTGGTTATTTAATATTATAATATATGACTTGAATGAAATGAACTGAGGACAAATACATAAATATTAAAAGAAATGTTGTGATTTGGTAGCTCCAAAGTAGTGTGGATTTTGATTTACAACATTTAGAAAGTATATACAGAATTCGACACCAACCGCCTGCCACAGTGCCTGACCAAATTCCTGGGGAAATACCAGTACAAATATATATTATTTGATTGTTATTCTTGTCTGTTTATCATTACATTTTAATCAGTGACAATAATCAAATGAAAAATCTCTCCAAAACACCTATCACACCAACACATCCGCATTTTGCACAGCACCTCTAACAACACTGACAAAGATCACACTCACATACAGAACAATACCTTAAAACGCAACCTTCCCTACGCATAACGCACTTTCACCAATCTTTTTAGTCAACAAAGTCTTTAATACAGACAGCCTCAAGCACTCTACACTCTTAAACGTCTCTCTCAGTCCACTGTCTCCCACTAACGAACGACCATACGAATAGACGGCTGCAAGGGACGGGTTCTATATGCTTTTATTTTAATATGTATTTCAACATAAACACACATTATCAAAGCTTTACAATATGTTCACTAGGAGACATACATCTATGCACTTTTATTTTAATATTTATTTCATAATCACACACAGTATCAAGCTTTACAATATGTACATAAGTATACATACATCTACATGTATATACGTTTATGCTAATATTTATTTCATTCCGTTAATTAATTAAATACTAAATTGTATAGCATGAAAATATAAAATATTTATTAAGTATTCCATACTACAGCCTTATCTCTAGGCATGTAAGAACACCCGACACAACATCCATTTTTTCCGGATTTTCAGTTCAATTAGTATACAGCGCAATAACTGTTTCTACAATGCGGTATCTAAAAGCACGGACTCTACCACTTATGCGATCGCAGCGAGAATAATAATAAGAATGTGTCCTAATTCAAACTACACTTTTATACGCAATACAATTTCAAGTGCTACCATAAGACCAGATCGTCAGATACTACGGTGAAAACAATTTGTGCAGTGTAACCTTTTCTTTTGCTTTGCACTAATCCACAATTCACAACTTCCGCCATAAACGATTTGTTATCAAGTTTATGTTTTGAGCATTTCTCAACAAAATACACGCAAACGGGTGTCGATGGTAACATTTATTGTGTTTGTTACGATGTATTAGGTTGATTGAACTCGATTTTATGGACATATCACCTACTGAATGTAATAAGTCATGTAACTGACATTTTTATACATTTTTACTTTTTTCCATTTTTGTGTTTATTTACGTGACATACATCAACTGTTAAAATATTGAGTCAACCTTTTTGGTTAAAATAATGTTTTTATCAAATTTTCAAAATTGACTTAACAAACACATGTCATTTTCTGAATGTAAAAAGTAGCGTAACTGACATTTTGTGAAATTTTCAGGAGAAGCAAAAAAATGTTTTATTAAAATAATAAACATTTTTCCGTATTCAAATTTTCTGATTAGTATTATAATAACACTTGAAAAACGAAACAAAACTCCAAATAGATATGTCTTTTTTAAAACAATAAAAAAATTAAGAAAGGAGCAGTTAACATAATTTCAACACTGAAATATTTTGAGCGCAAAAAATAACGAAAGTGCTCTTACTGTATTTTGGAAAATGTCTGAAAATATGCATTCCTGAACAATTCACGAAATGTCAGTTACCCTAGTTATTACATTCAGTAAACGATATGTGAGACATTATTTTTTACATTGATTTTGCGTTTGACAGGAAGAACTATGAGCTGTACGTATGTACTCATAAAAGCTCAGAGCATTCAAGAAGAACTAAAACTTGTATGGTCTGTTGACCAAATGGTTAACTAATTGTAGTACCGTCTTTATCCTAATAAACGCTCGATCCGGCCCTTATAAACCCGCCCCTATCGTTAAATAAAACGAAGGAGTGATCAAAATAATAGCGCCCCCTTTTCTCGGCTGCTAAGGGGTAAAGTTATTGCATTTTATTGACAGAACATTCTTTTTTTATCAACAAGGTACAGTACAGCTAAACCAACAAATTTCGCGATCCGCGGAGTTTGACGACATCAAGTGTTCGCGGAGTTGACTCGGCATGGACCATCTGGTTGCCGCGTCTGTTCGCCAAGACACGCCTCGGCATGGTGCCGAGGAAATTGTTGGTGATGTGACACTCTGCGAACACTCTTATTAACTATAATTTACCTAGGATAAAAACTGATTACAAGTTCCAAATCATAAAGTTTATTAAATGTAGATTAACTACGTTCGGACAGAAACTATCAAAGCCAATCCCCTCCCCGAAAAATAAAATTAATTTGTCTGTAGAACAATATGGGATTGTTAGCGTTGTTGTTTTCAAATTTCAACATGTATTTCACCATACATGCCAGAAATTTTTGGGTGCAAGTCGGGACAGTCCATTAAAATGTCGGGACATTTGACAAAAAAGCAGGACACCTAAAACGATCAATCATGCCACCGTTTCTGAAGTCAGTAATCAGCTAATTACTTACAAAACCTCATAATTTCTGGCAAATATTGATGATAAATGTGTTTAGAAGTGCATGAACACAGACGTTCTCCATTTTCCGGAAGTAAACAAACGTGCACTATGCAGATGAACCCATTTGTGATTAAGGCAACGTTCAACAAGATGTGCACACATCGAGCACTGTTTTTATTCAACCATTCATCCATTAACTCTTAATTTAGATTGATGCAATATGTTCAAATTATTTTCAGAAAATCAGCCTAAAACGAAAGTAAATTTATGTCTCTGGTATTGGTCAGCGCTCGATTTGTTTGACATATAATACACTGAATACCGCGTAATAATAGTATCTTTGGACTTGATTTGGGCCATGAAATACAAAAGCAATCTGCTTAATGCACTACGATGAATCTATCCCTAGCAATTAACGACCTTTATCATAAAAATACCCTGGTGTGAATGCCAGATAAAATCAAAATTTGCCGATATATCGCTGATAATGTGTCAAAAACAACACTGGATCACTCGACTAGTAGATATGGTTTGTTAATAGGGGGCAATAAAGGGATTAGCGATGGTTATTAAAGCCAGGCGGAGCTTGAATAGGGAATTTTATTGTGAACTTACAGAGCGTATATTGTTTTGGTTCAAAAGTCAGGACAAATAGTGTTATATCGGGACACCGGGACAAACACCCCAAAAGCAGGACTGTCCCGCCAAGATCGGGACGTCTGGCATGTATGATTTCACACCGTGACAGTTTTTTCTGTCTTTTTAAATGTTGCGTATAAAACAAAACCGTGTTCGCAACTAGCTGTAGCATACTGCACCTCGATGAGTCTCTCGATTCCCCAATACATACGTTTCAACAGCTCAATCACATACATGCAACTTCTCCCGTCTTTAGCCATTACTCAATAATCTCGCATATGCCGGATTCTCATTTTTAAAAGCAAATTCTGGTTAATATTGATGATAAAAGTGCTCAATTTCTGCATATGCTTCTATTTAAAGATTTGATGAAATAAGCGCCCAATCAGGACAGTTGTATTACAACATGCGTAAATCACCTGACATGGTTTGCACTCGTCGTGTACAGCTATTTTCAGCTTCAAATTCTAGCCACATATACATAGTGCACGTGAATTAAATGAATTTCTTTGTTCTGAAAAAAGTGCGCGAAAATTGGCGTGGGTGTATTTATTTGTGAATAGCGGGTAAAACATTGGGATCATTAATTTTAATTTCCAATAAAAGTTTCATTGTGAATCTCAACTAAATTACCGGGGTATGTCGCAAATTACTTGGCATTGACATTTCCTCTTAATACTGTGAAACCATTATTATTCGTCAGACATTGTTTTCTTCTTTTTCGTCCTTCGACCGATGGACGAATTTCAAGATCCTAATGAACAATCATGCCCCATATTTGAAACAAATAAGACTGAATTACCGTAGGAATGAGGCATTTAAATCAAGCGTAATCCACGCATATACACAGGGCTCGAAATTAACACTCGCACACTCGCAAAATGCGAGAAATAAAGATTGCAGGGTTAGTTATAAGCCACTAGTATTTTTTGCAAGTAAAGAAATAGTGAAAAAAACAACGAGTTATATTGCGAAATGCGTTCGACGGCGTGAACGCTTAACGGTAGGTCAATTTTTTGAACGTCCGAATACCCATATGCAGAAGCGCACACCTTGTTTGTAGACTGGTATACTTATAGTACAGATACCCGGATGGTATTGATACAAAGAACATGAAACAGTCGACTATTCACACTCAAGTTAAATCAGGTTAAAAAAGGGGGCGCTATTATTTTGATCACTCCTTTGTTTTATTTAACGATAGGGGCGCGTTTAGTAGGGCGGGAGCGTTTATTAGGATAAAGACGGTACTACAATTAGTTAACCATTTGGTCAACAGACCATACAAGTTTTAGTTCTTCTTGAATGCTCTGAGCTTTTATGAGTACATACTTTTTTAGCATGTAAATAAATTGTCTGGATTTAATTATGCCCCCTTCGAAGAAGAGGGGGTATATTGTTTTGCACATGTCGGTCGGTCCGTCGGTTTCCGATGGTTTTCGGATGATAACTCAAGAACGCTTAGGCCTAGGATCATGAAACTTCATAGGTACATTAATCATGACTGGCAGATGACCCCTATTGATTTTCAGGTCACTAGGTCAAAAGTCAAGGTCACAGTGCAGGGCCCTCACACTACTTTGGGGGAAGGGGTCCGCAGCCCTTAGGAGGGGGAATTTTCGCGGCGTTTCCCTTTTTGGGGGATTTTTAACCAGGTTTTCCGAAGGAAAAAAACTGGTTATTAGATTGGCGAATGCGGGCGGGCTGGCTGGCGGGCGGGCGGAACAAGCTTGTCCGGGCCATAACTATGTCGTTCATTGTCAGATTTTAAAATCATTTGGCACATTTGTTCACCATCATTGGACGGTGTGTCGCGCGAAATAATTACGTCAATATCTCCAAGGTCAAGATCACACTTTGAGTTCAAAGGTCAAAAATGGCCATAAATGAGCTTGTCCTGGCCATAACTATGTCATTCATTGTGAGATTTTAAAATCATTTGGCACATTTGTTCACCATCATGGGACGGTGTGTCGCACGAAAGAATCACGTCAATATCTCCAATGTCAAGGTCGCCACGACTAAAAATAGATTTTTTTTAAAAACAAACTTACAAAGGGGGTTAATTTTGTTTGTTCATTTCAAAAGTTCAGTTTGAGTTTTCTCCCTTTATCAGATTTTTTTTTCACAATGAAAACCTGGTTTTGTGACAATTTTGTCCCTTGTTTTACTTACTCTCTCATTATTTCATTTGTACATGTTTGCACTATATTGATTGCATTTTTCATAATTTAGTATGTTTGAAAAGATTAAATTGAAATAGAATTGAGATATAATAATCATGAGACACATCTTTCTATTTAATTTTTTTTTAATTTTTTTTTTTTAGGGGGAATTATCCCCATAAAAGGGGAAAAAAGTATACTTTTCAGGTGGGGGACTGCCGCTGAAATTCGGCGGCAGATTGATAGATTGAGGGCCCTGCAGTGACTCGAAATAGTAAAATGGTTTCCGGATGATAACTCAAGAACGCTTAGGCCTAGGATCAGACCACATTTAAAATATTGTTGGTTTGCCCTTTACCGACCCTAGATTTTACAGGTGGGTAGGTAGGTAGGAAAATTATTTTATTTTATTTGAGAAATTATATTTTTAATACACTAATAGTCTATGAATATTTAAAACACTGTTATTAAAGCACTGTTGCAGTGTACGAAGCCCTATGTAGCTTAACCACATCTTGTTTGCTGTTTTCTTGCATATATTAATATCAAATGCATGCTTGTGTGTTATTACATCAAATATGTATTCAATAAATGATGTTAATTGCTCAAATACATTTGTAATTATTTAACTGCCAGACTGCTTTAAGTTTTTACTTAAACCTTTCCCTTTAGCATACAAAAAGCAATGAAGGAGTGTAGAAAGACAGCCAAAAGCCTTTAATGGAATAATTCAGACATGACACAATTTAACGGCCAGACTGGCCTACCAGGAGAAAAAATTCACAGGACAGTTGAAATTTTCACAGGCCTCAATTTTAAGTGTTTGACTGGAGAGTGCATAGAGCCATTAGTCTCGGCATGGCAAAGTAAATTCACAAAAGGGCAAACATAAGCATGAAAACTTGATTTGGGGAAATAAATTAAGCGTGTTAGTTTCAGTGTGTGGGTATATTTACTCTTTAAACATATATACTTGAGTGTTGGCGATATATTTAGCCAAGAGTAATTAATATATTAAATAAGTTTATCTTTAAAAATCCATTTCACTAACATGCCGTTACAGTAAACTGTATAGAACTAGAGTCTAGAGTGGCAAACATAATAAAGCAGAATATGCACATGAATCTGATTAAACACAGATCCACTTACATATAAATCGAATCATGTTTGTCTATTTTTGCATTTTCGAACGATAATCCTGTAACTGTTAGATGTATTTTTCATCACGAGTAGACTGCATTCCGATTTTCAAGCACTTGTTCTGTGACACAGGTACTTGAAAAAAAAATGTTGGTCCTTATATATATATATATATATATATATATATATATATATATATATATATATATATATAATAAGAGTATATATATAAGGACCAAATTTTTTTTTTCAAGTACCTGTGTTCTGTGACATTCAGTACATACATTTCCAAAAGAATAGTTTTATTTGTATTTAAAACATACACTCCATCTTAGAATGACACGCGATTTTCATTAATCCATACTAATTATATGACATCAGCCATTAATTTGATAGTTATTTGTCAATTTCACTGAGCATCGTTATTTCTTTTTATTGTCTGCCATCTTGGATCACGTAAACAACATGTGTGCAACGAACGTAAACTCGTATATGTCCGACTACAATCGCGAACCAATAGTTAAGTATGATGTCGTTCAGCAAGACGCCATTTTTACGGAACACCGCCGGCCGCGATGCCGGTTATAGACACTTGCATTACTGCGCATTCTGGGGCATATGAAATTCCAACCATCAGAGCGACTTAGATCGGTCAGGGGCGATAAGAATGGCCAGGGATATATATACGTGCACAAATAGATATTGCAGTCGGCTCTAATACATGTATGATTGGCGAAAAAAAACAGAAATAAACAAAATATGTTTTCAGAAATTGCAATAACAATTTTTGGGTCGGGGGGTAAAAAGTGGGTCGGTCGGTAAAGGGCAAACAAACTTAATTTTAATTTAGGCCTCATGAAACTTCATAGGTACATTGATCATGACTGGCAGATAACACCTATTGATTTTCAGGTCACTAGGTCAAAGGTCAAGGTCATAGTGACACGAAATAGTTAAATGGTTTCCGGATGATAACTCAAGAACGCTTAGGCCTAGGATCAGGCCACATTTAAAATATTGTTGGTTTGCCCTTTACCGACCCTAGATTTTACAGGTGGGTAGGTAGGTAGGAAAATTATTTTATTTTATTTGAGAAATTATATTTTTAATACACTAATAGTCTATGAATATTTAAAACACTGTTATTAAAGCACTGTTGCAGTGTACGAAGCCCTATGTAGCTTAACCACATCTTGTTTGCTGTTTTCTTGCATATATTAATATCAAATGCATGCTTGTGTGTTATTACATCAAATATGTATTCAATAAATGATGTTAATTGCTCAAATACATTTGTAATTATTTAACTGCCAGACTGCTTTAAGTTTTACTTAAACCTTTCCCTTTAGCATACAAAAAGCAATGAAGGAGTGTAGAAAGACAGCCAAAAGCCTTTAATGGAATAATTCAGACATGACACAATTTAACGGCCAGACTGGCCTACCAGGAGAAAAAATTCACAGGACAGTTGAAATTTTCACAGGCCTCAATTTTAAGTGTTTGACTGGAGAGTGCATAGAGCCATTAGTCTCGGCATGGCAAAGTAAATTCACAAAAGGGCAAACATAAGCATGAAAACTTGATTTGGGGAAATAAATTAAGCGTGTTAGTTTCAGTGTGTGGGTATATTTACTCTTTAAATATATATACTTGAGTGTTGGCGATATATTTAGCCAAGAGTAATTAATATATTAAATAAGTTTACCTTTAAATATCCATTTCACTAACATGCCGTTACAGTAAACTGTATAGAACTAGAGTCTAGAGTGGCAAACATAATAAAGCAGAATATGCACATGAATCTGATTAAACACAGATCCACTTACATATAAATCGAATCATGTTTGTCTATTTTTGCATTTTCGAACGATAATCCTGTAACTGTTAGATGTATTTTTCATCGCGAGTAGACTGCATTCCGATTTTCAAGCACTTGTTCTGTGACACAGGTACTTGAAAAAAAATGTTGGTCCTTATATATATATATATATATATATATATATATATATATATATAATAAGAGTATATATATAAGGACCGATGCCGGTTATAGACACTTGCATTACTGCGCATTCTGGGGCATATGAAATTCCAACCATCAGAGCGACTTAGATCGGTCAGGGGCGATAAGAATGGCCAGGGATATAAATACGTGCACAAATAGATATTGCAGTCGGCTCTAATATGATTGGCGAAAAAAAAACGAAAATAAACAAAATATGTTTTCAGAAATCGCAATAACAATTTTTGGGTCGGGGGGTAAAAAAGTGGGTCGGTCGGTAAAGGGCAAACAAACTTAATTTTAATTTAGGCCTCATGAAACTTCATAGGTACACTGATCATGACTGGCAGATAACCCCTATTGATTTTCAGGTCACTAGGTCAAAGGTCAAGGTCATAGTGACTCGAAATAGTAAAATGGTTGCCGGATGATAACTCAAGAATGCTTACGCCTAGGATCATGAAACTGCAGAGGTATATTGATCATGACTGGCAGATGACCCCTATTGATTTTCAGGTCACTAGGTGAAAGGTCAAGGTCAGAGTGACTCGAAATAGTTGAATGGTTTCTGGATGATATTAACTCAAGAATGCTTACGCCTAGGATCATGAAACTTCATAGGTACATTGATCATGACTGGCAGATGACCCCTATTGATTTTCAGGTCACTAGGTCAAAGGTCAATGTCACAGTGACTCGAAACAGTTAAATGGTTTCCGGATGATAACTCAAGAATACTTAGGCCTAGGATCATGAAACTTCATAGGTACATTGATCATGACTGGCAGATGACCCCTATCTATTATCAGGTCACTAGGTCAAAGGTCAAGGTCACAGTGACTCGAAACAGTAAAATGGTCTCCGGGTGATAGCTCAAGAATACTTAGACCTAGGATCAAGAAACTTCATAGGTACATTAATCATGACTGGCAGATGACCCCTATTAATTTTCAGGTCACTAGGTCAAAGGTCAAGGTCACAGTGACAAAAAACGTATTCACACAATGGCTGCCACTACAATTGACAGTCCATATGGGGGGGCATGCATGTTTTACAAACAGCCCTTGTTTCATTTATTTTTCTTACACGTACTGCTCTGATAGGGAATACATGTTATAAACACTGACTGGCAAGTTGTTCACAACTTAATTGACATTACACAACAGATCAAAACCAATTAGCTGTTGAATGTCATTATCCTCTAAGCGATAAAAATCTGTTAAAAGGACGGATAAAGCATTGAAGCTGTGATCGGCGCTATCTTTGTACTTGTCAAATTTCAAATTTAAGAATTCCAGTTTGCAAGTCATATTTTGCCAATTCCCAATGGTACGAATATTTGTTATTTCGGTTATTTACAATGTATCATAGTTTGCCGAATGCATATTTCCGATTTCCATGTTGGTGACTTCTTTTCATCGCAAAAAGAGGATATTTGCGGCGGTTCACATTGATTCGCGCTGATTGCCTTACAGAGAGATATATGGTGCGACAGTCACTGTGGAATCGCTGAGACATCACCCAAATTTTCTTGTCGCTAGGAATCACCGCAATTTGTCATGTTGCATCGATCGCAGTTATGCTAGAATCACGGCAAATCAAGGGTTGCGTAGTGTAAACAAAATTACAACAATATTGCTCTTTTTTTCCGCAATTGGTTGCTGCACTGGCAACCATCTTTAGAATTTTGGTTGCCTTGGGAAAGAATAAAAAGCCTACATGTTGTGTTATGTGTATCTAACACTTTATTTATTTTCTTTAAATTATTGAGCAACAATTTTGCCGCCATGACAGACTTAATGCATCATGTCTTGCTGTGAGCCGCAATTGATTCATTTCCTAGGCCTAATTGATCCACAGTCGCCAATTTGTATTCTATGTTTAATTGGATTGAGTTGTTTTCAAGCTTTGAAAAAGCTAGTTGCCCTGGTTTTTAGCCCAACTCATGGCACTTGACATTGCAGACGACAGCAATAATTTCGCGCTGTTACTTAAAACACGGGTTTTGTATGGCATACATTTATAGTGAATGCTTTATATCATGCGGCTGTAAAAAAAGGGTAATCAGTTCTATAAATATACACGATGAAATATACATGCACTATCAGGGATCATATTTTTGTCGGTTTTGTCGGTCCTAGACCGATTGAGGTCATGTAAGACTGATTGAAAATCCCCAACAGTCGGCTGATTCTGTTTGCTAAAATTCCATGTCATGAAATAGATTACACAGTGCAACCCCTTATTACATTCTATCTCGATAGGTGTGATAAACCAATTCGCTGCAGTCTCTAAACCGGTCAGGACCAGATTATTGCACGTCAGCCGACTAGTATCCGTGTATGGCCCCTAAGCAGCGAAGATTCGCGCGGCTGTGTATTAGTCACGCGTGAATAACCCGTGTCAATATCAATCGATAATTTCACTGACTTATACCTAGCACAATCGGTCCGTAAGGTGTACTCGTCCGGGATAAAATCGTTGACAGTTTCTTCGGAGATGCAAACCTCGAAGTTATCCTCGTGAAAATTGTGCACTTCATGCATGATACAGTAAACTGTCATAAAAACAAAGAAGAAAATCGGATATTCCGCAATAATTGTGGGCGGACCTTATACACCGAAAACATGCGCTGTAATTAAACAAAATATGCCGATACATTTTCCACCAGCGTAATAATTCGGCAATAAATAAATAAAAGTAGCGGATCTGATAGACAGAACAGCCGAAAGTTATTTTTATGGGCGGAACTTCACATAAAATAGTACACAAGAAAAATAATATACATTGTATAAATCTTCAGTAAAATCGTGTTAGTGTATAAATCTTCAGTGAAAATCGTGTTAGAATCGAAATAATTCGTGTTCTTTTTTGTTTGTTGTTGAATAACCCAGGACCGAAAGTTTAGATGCGTGGTTTCAAATCATTTAATCCCTAGGCATCTTAACTATCTGCCGTGGGTTATTCAACTACAAACTATAACGTACATGAATTATTTCTTAACTATTTGGTTTTGTTATTGTCAGTACAAGCCTACGCACAGACATTTGTTTGGTTCAATGTATGTGTGTAAGCTATTATCGAGTTGACAACGATTTAAAACATCTGTATAGAATTACACAGACTAATAATATTGACAACGATGAAAAACACGAAACAACCAACGTCAATGAAATAGCAAATGATAAAACAATATGAGAAAACTCGTATGTTCCGTTTAAAAATAATGCCTAAGGAAATTTAATTTGTACATTTTATTATACCATCTTCATAAATAGCAAAATCAATGGTATATATTTTAACATAATTTGTCATGATTTCGAATATAAATTTTCGGACACTTTTCCCCCATTTAAATCCGGACCGATTGATGTTGCGGGAAAATATGATCCCTGTGCACTATAATTAAAGGCCCGCATCAAATTGTTAAATATTGGCAACCGCATCCAAATTTTTAACAGGGTCATTAGATGAGCCCCCTCTATACGTTTTTATGACGTTATTTGGTCCGTAATGACTCTTTAAGAAAAAGCTATAAAGTCGTGGATGACGAAATTTCTTTTATACCTAATGATAAAATATGACATTTCTGCAGTGAAATAACAGCAGTGAAAATAACAAATTTCGGTACTACTTTTTATGTCCCCCACCTCTATGTAGGGGGGAACATATTGTTTTGCCCTGTCTGTTGGTTGGTTGGTCTGTTGGTTGCGGCTTTGTTTTTTTAAATGCAATGAAATTTTTGCATTGATATTTTGATGATGTTGGTCATAGTTCAATGAGTTGATTCATCATTTGATGCAGTGCAAGGCTCAAGAGAGCTGCACAAGTGGTCAAGTCATCCTTCAGGTCAAGGTCAAAATACTAAGTCAAAGCGGCGCAGAAGAGGACATAGTGTTTCTGACAAACACATTCTTGTTTATTTTAGATTATCATATCAAGCAGGGTTTTTTTGGCCCGATTTTATCCGAAATTCGGCTATGTTCCCAATCCCAAAAAGTATACTTTTTCCCAAAATGTGGCAAAAAGTTCCCAATTTCCAAAAAAAAAAAAAAAAATTTTTTTTTTTTTATTTTTTTTATAAAGAAGTGTCTTATGCGTATTTTACCTCAATTTTAATTCAATTACATCAAACAAAGTATTTTATGATTTTGTTCTTTTAATTTTAATGATTATAAAGTGTTATTCAAATTAGTATTTCCCTAATTAGTGGACTTTTCGTGTGGAAAAAAAAGGCTAATGAATTTATTTTCCAATTTCATGAAAATTCCGACAAAATTCCCAATTCCAAAGCCATGGGCTATCTTCCCAAAAAGTGGAAAAAAAACCTGTCAAGATTTACTTCAAGATTTATATATATTTTTTTTATGATCAGGAGTGAATTAAAAACGATATTCCATTAAATCCAACAATCTTTCGTTTTATTTAATCTTTTATTCATCGTTTATTTACATTGTACAAGAGTTAAACCGGAGAATTTCGCTGGTATAATGACGTGTATTTAAATGTATTGAGTCAAGCCACGGGAGAAAGGTAACTTTTCAGCGAAAGGGAAACAGCTGTTAATTATTTTCTTAAAAAGGGGCATAAAAGAAACAGAAAATGTGTTCATGTCAGTGTATTAAAGATCGTTTGTTGTTTGACTCGTGATCATAGAAAAATTATATTCTCACGAGTGGCGCATCTCAGTCGTGGCTGTGCCAAGCGTGAAAATATATTTTGTATGATCACTCGTGAAATATCCTCTATTTATTTCATTGCTGAACATTTTTTCTCTCGCATAGATACGCATAATCCCAACCCGATCGATTCCCCAATGCATCCGTATCAGCCCAACTCGTATCATTACTTACTTCTTTTCCCGTCGCTTTTTATTGCCAGATTGTCTCGTTTATTCCATTTTTAAAAATTCTCAAGAATTTCATTAACATAAACATTCACCTTTTTTTATTCCCCCGGATCAAATGATCGGGGGCATATTGTTTTGGCCTGTCTGTCGGTCATTCTGTCTTTCTGTCCCAAAACTTTAACCTTGGTCATAACTTTTGCTTTATTGAAGATAGCAACTTGATATTTGGCATGCATGTGTATCATTTTGAGTGGTGAAAGGTCAAGGTCATCCTTCAAGGTCAAAGGTCAAAAAAGCAAATCCAAGGGAAGTAAAAAGCTTTAAAGGGAGATAATTATCTGTACCTGCCAAATGATAAAAAAATATAAATCAAAGCGGCCCAGTAGGGTGCATTGTGTTTCTAATAAACACATCTCTTGTCTTAAGGTAGTGCACCTCTAATGATTTCCCGCGATTTCTTCGAAGGTTGAAGAGCCTACTATTAGGTGCCGTAGCCTAGTGGTTAAGGCGATAGACTAGAAATCTTTTGGGATATTCCCGCGCAGGTTCGAATCCTGCCGACGACGTATACTTTTTTGCGACGCGTTTTTTATTTATTTCTAACGAAATTTGATTTAATATGGCATATAAGCTATATTTATTGTTAAATATGTTGCAATTTTTATGCACATTTTTCAATTATTAAAATTAAAACAACGTTATGGCGAAATTGGGTGATTTACTGTTGAAAATACGAACCATGCATGTTGCATTTTATTTTTATTTCAAAAAGTAAACGGTAAATCTGTCTAGTTCTTGGTATTTTTGCTGTATATAGTGTTTCTATAAAACTAAGTTTAAAATATGACTTAAATGATACTATTTTGAACTTTATGACACTTTGTTTTTAACCGACCCAATTTTTACTTGGCTGAAATCACTTACATTTCATCGTGCTCTTCCATAGATAAAAATTTGTAAAAAATAAATGTCTGTAAAGAATACTTATTTCATCTTGTTTAAACTTTAAACACCTTTACAGCATCTGTACACACCAACTGCATGCCCATATTTGGAAATTTGAATGAATTATGGAACTTTTATATACCGCAGGGGTGAAAATAAACTGGACAAACCGAGCGTGGGGGTGGTTTTGAAAAAATCGGTATATTTTTTAAAAAGCATGGAAAGCCTACCTACAAATTTGCATGTAGTTCAGTGAAATGATGCTGATTAAGAAAAAATTAATTATTAGATTTGGATATGTGCCCATTAGAGGTGCACTACCTTAAGTAGCAAATGAATTTTGGCATATGTGACTATTAAAAGATGTGATGAAATATTGTCCAATCGAGACGGGGTTTTCAACTGAACACACATGTCGCCTGACTTGCTGTTCAATAAATACGCAGCCACACTTTTTACGTGACTTGTACATGTCTCTAGTTTTCGCGCGCTTTTTACTGATACAAAGAAACAGCAGAAATAAGAAATACACAGCACTGTTTATTTGAAGCTAGAATTTGTTTATGTCGCGTTAACATTAAAATTCAGAAGTGTGTTTCGGATTACAAATTTATTTATGCCAATTTGAGAATTCGACAAAACATTTTAGTGGTATGTAATGAATTCAACTTTATTTGTTAACATTTTTTACAAGTCAAATAAATGATATAACTGTATTTTGCATACAATGCACAATGTCCACAAGAGGAGCAAATGTGGAATAAATTTCTTGCTCAGAAAGCCAGCGTTCTACCATTACACCACTGTTCCCACTCATTCGTCGTCTGCATAATTTTACTGTAGCTAGTGCAGGCCTACAAGTGCTGTCGCTCATGCAAAGTGTGGGCTCTCATTGACCCCATATTGATTGTATACAACCACGTCGCTCTGCCCACGTAGCTAACAGCAGACTGACTTGCAAAACACGCTACATTAGTTGTACCCTATTGAGTACAACTAAAAATTAGATCGGAAACCCCTGAAATTGGGAAAATTCATGTCATGAAATCTCCCAATAGGGAATTATGGGTCTTTTTAATTGCTTGGTATCAATAGCACAAATCAACTCAAATATTGATTTTTAGCACGGCTGTTTTCGAGAGAAAAACCAAGGTATTGTCATAGCCAGCTTGTCGTGTAGTGTCCGTCGTGTGCTAAAACCTTTACATTTTGTCAAGGTTTTGAACATTGGCTCTAAAATCAAAGTGCTTCAACCTACAACTTTGAAACTTCATATGTAGCTGCACCTTGATGAGTTCTACATGCCACACCTATTTTTGGGTCACAAGGTCAAAGGTCAAGGTCACTGTTACCTCTTTAAAAAAAAATCTGTCAAGAAAAGTTATAAGCTTTAAAGGGAGGTAGTTAATGAACCTGCCAAATGATATATTTTTAAAAAAAATCAAAGGGCGCAGGGGGGTGCATTGTGTTTCTGACAAACAACTCTTGTTTTAGGTGGTTATTAACACATAGATTGACAAAGCGCATATTGGGGAGCATCTATCAGTTTCACTGATATTCTTGTTAATGTTTCAATTTACTATATATCAATTTTATGCAATGCTGCATTTGGGTATTGGTCTTAACAGTGACATGCTAAGACAGGTGCACTTTGTTGTTTTTTTCTTCACAAACTTAACCAGTTAAAGACATCTGCAGTTTCAATTTTTCTTTGGAACTTAAACATCTTTTATTAGATCTTTAAAAAATCAAGGGATAAATTAAAAATTAAACTTCCTTTTTAACTTCATTGTCCAGTGCCTTAAAGGGATCTTTTCACGCTTTGGTAAATTGACAAAAATTGAAAAAAGTTGT